>NC_050576.1:255344827-255644827 GCF_011100635.1 Trichosurus vulpecula | reverse complement strand
CCCAGTATTATGTAGTTAACCATTATGAACCCCAAAGTAACAATTTTTTCTCATCCATCATTAACACAATGTCTACTGTATAAGTGTTTAATAGATATTTATTGACCATTGGCCTTCCCCAGCAACCAATCTCACTTAAAATGGGTTATTTCAATGTTTTCAAAATCAGTGTCTGATGCCTCTCCCTCTTTTCTTTTCCATTATACTACTAGTAACCATGGTTTTAGAAAAAGAAACCTTCCTATATTCCTTTGTTGGTTCATCGGTTAAGCATTTATGAAGCTCCTATTATATGCAGGTGCTAAGCTAGGTGCTGGGGATGCAAACACACAGATAAAATGAAATTATCTCTGCCCTTAAGGAACTTACATTCTACTGAGTTGAAACAACATGTATACAAGTAAGCAAACATAGAAGATGGAAAGTAAATACAAAATAATTTTGGGGGGAGGAGGGCACTAGCAACTGGGGAATCATATTAGGACTGGTAGCATCTGAGCTGGGCCTTGAAGGCAATATGGAAGTTCTAAGCTCTACTTTGTGGAAACAGAAAAAATTAATACCTGAAAGGTAGTTACAGTGAATTAGTCAAAAGCTCCTCTTTCTCTAATGTTTTAAGATAATGGTAGTATGTTTTATTAAGGGTATACGGATGTAGAATTTTTTTCAAAAGCAGTCATTTATATTTTTAAACTAACAGTACTTAAGAAAATCAGCCCTTAGCTGTATTCATAACAGAAAGTGAAAATGAAAAATATGCAGAGATAAACTTTTTGCTTTTTGTAGTTGGGAGCAAGGAGGGGATTGTCATGTTCTTAAAGCGACTGATTTTTTTTACTTTTCTCATTAGTCGTTTTGGGATCGTCTTCCAACACATTTAAACAGATCCAAGGGAAAATTAAATGGTAACATAATGTATAGACAAGATGACAACTACCGCCATTAAAAACTTCAATAATCCAATGAAATTCACCAATCACCTATTAAACGGCTACTAGGTGCTAGCATTACGCTATAATCTGGAGACGCAGAGAAAAAATCATATAGCGCCTTTCCTCAAGAAACTTACATTCTATAACTATTTTTCCTAAAATCAATCCCCTCAAATTTGGAGGTAAATACAGTTTTGAAAATCCAGCTTTTATTTTGTACTTTGCACTTTGCACAGAAGAATAGGAGGAGCTAATGCTACTCGGAGAAGTCTCTCAACAATTTCTAACTCGACGCTAAATTATCCAGAAATAAATCACTGCGTCATCGGGTTCAATAGGCCTAAAATCAGCTAAAAGTTCTCTTTTGAGGATCGCTGAAATTCGGTTCTGCGCCCAAAACATTGGGGGCAAGTCTAGGCTATAAAAGAGGCAATTGCACAAACCCAACTATTTCTGAAAAAAAAAATCATGTCAATGATATTACACGATCTTTGTTAATTTCACTTCCCAATCCGACTCCAGATCATCATAATAAAGTTTCATCAATAAACAAACGGGCCGGCTGAAAGGAGAGCCTGTCTAACCCTCCTCCCTACACTGAGCCGAGGAAACGAAGGGGAGGGGGGTGATGGATTCTTCTCCTTTGGCCTCTTGTGTAAAATTTCTTCCCTTATCATCTCATCTTGTCATATCTTTCTACAGTTTGAATTACCCTCTTTTCCTCAATCTGGTAAAGCGGTGAAAGGATGTTTGTTCTGCTAATTAACTTGATTACCCTGATAACTCCCTGCAGCCTGTGACAAAAACAATTACCATTCTTCCTTTTTTTCCCCCCTCCTACTGGTGAGAGAGAAGAGAGAAAGGAAAAGAGGAGAGAGAGAGGATAGAAAGGAGAGAGAGAGAGGAGAAGAGAGAGAGAGAGAGAGAGAGAGAGAGAGAGAGAGAGAGAGAGAGGAGGGAGAGAGAGACTATTAATTAGCAGCCAGGCCCAGGTCCCTGCCATGTTCTCCTGCCACGTTCCCAGGCCCTCGAGCAGGATAGCATTACATTGTCAGGAGTAATTTAGCTCTCATCTGTCTCTGCTAATTATTGTCACATTCATCAAGTTCATCAACAGAAGTGCTCTCCGGAGGGCTGCATATTTGCAGTTAATACAGCATAAACGGGTATTACCCATCACCACATTTGTGATGATGAGAGGGACACAACTTATTCATCCCTAATTAGAGCAAGCTGGGTAATTAATTATGCATTCCGCCTTATTACTTCTGAGTTCCCAGATATTGTTTGTCTAAAAAGGGGGAGAGAGAGAGGGAGAGAGAGGAGCCTGAAAATGCAAAAAAAAAAAAGAGGGGGGGGAGAGAAAAAAGGGTGATGTGTTTTGTCACATGCTCTATGCCATAATTCCCACCTGACAAACTCGCTGAATCAGGGGAAAATTGCGAGTTGTCAGCGGCAGAATAAACCGCTGTAATAGCTGATTAATGATCAGCACCTGTGACAGGTGCTGTACGGGACTGTAAACTTGGTTTGATTAACAGTCACTGGACGAATAAATATTAGTGACAGTCACTGGAGAGCCAGTTGGCTTGTTTTCTTCCCTGTTAACAAATCACTAGCGTTCCAGTTATTGATATTTCGGGTGGAGATGCCCGGTTTTCTTTATGATCATTCGGCAACATTGATGGAGAGTTGTTGTGGTTTTTTAAGGACTATGTTTGTTTCTGTTCAGGGTATTTTACTGCAGGAAGAGAAACGTGTTTTGACAAGATGACCTGTAGGGGTTTAATCCTACAGGATGCCGGAGAAGGATTCAAAGCAGGAAAGCATCCACACTTCACTTAGTTCACATCCACCTGTGGTGTGTGGATATGTCAATATATATAATCATGCAATTAACAAATGTTTATTTAGCAACGACTATGCTAGGTGCTATGGAAAGGTCAAAATAAAAGATAATCCCTGCCCTCAAAGAGCTTATGTTCTACAATGTATATAATGCACAAATCTGGACTATAGTTGTGTGATATTAAATATATGCATATACATATATATACATAAACACTCATAAAAAATTTTTCTCCAGGAATTTTCAGACTGATAACCCAAAGGCTTAATCCTACTCTCTAAATGTGTGTTACTGTTACATGAAAGAATCACAGGATATAGAGTTGGAAGTGGCCTCACTGGCTATCTAGTCTGATGAATATCCAAAAAGAAATTTCCACTACAACATGCCCTACAAGGGGTCATTCAGCTCCAGCTTGAAGATTTCTGGTGAAGGGGAATCTAGTATATTTTGAGGGAGGCAGTCCATTTCATTTCTAAGTTGTTCTAATTAAGGAAGATTTTCCTTAAATAATAATTTCCTTACTATAATTTCCCTCTTCCTAACTTTCACCATTGTCTTTAATCCTGCCATCTGGGGCCAAACACAGCAACTCTAACTTCTCTATCATATTATAGTCCTTCAAATACTTAAAGACAACTATTATGCCTCTTCCAAATTTTCTCTTCCTTAGGATAACCATGCCCATTTTCTTCAATCGGTTCTCATAAGTTATTATTTATTATTATTATTATTTAAGTTTATTTAGCATGCTGGTTGCTTCCCTTTGGATGCTTTCCAGCTGATCAATAGCCTTTCTAAACTCTGGCACCCAGAACTGGATGAAATATTCCAGATGTGATATAGCCAGGGCAGAATACAATGGACCCTCTCCCAATGAAGCTCAAGAAAGCATTAGCTTTTTTTTAGATTTCTATATCACCATTGCTGATTCATAAGCAGTTTGCCACCAATTAAAACAATACCCTATCATTCTCATTGTTCTAAAATTTTATTGTTTTTTTATTGAGTTGAGTCTTTTCCTTTGGAAAAAGAGCACCTCAAATTTATGCAACTATCAATCTCACACCTAAAATGATGGAAGCAATTATCTCAATTATGTCAATGTCTAAACATATGACCAAATCAAATGGACTTGTACTAAATGGCCCAATTACCCTTTGGTTGGTCACTATATTTTTTTGACTGACCTGACTGGTTGCTAACATAATAGTCAAATTCATTATGGACACTTAAATAGCCTGAGCAAAAGAAAGACATTTTTTTCTGAGTACACTAAAAATTAATTTGTTTATATAGAGGTATGATGGTCATTAGGCACTCCAAATGTTGCTATGTCTATATGACATTAACAGAGCTGGCTAAAAAGTAAATCTCAACAGACAACTTCATTTGAAATTGTTTACATGTTGCTAAGTAGTTGCTTTCATTCTTTGCCTAGTTGTTTGGGTGCCTTAAGTGTCATTACATCTACTGGTCACTGAGCTCTGACTAATGACTTCCCAAAGTGGAGTCTAGGATTTGTAGGGTACCATCTCTGATACTCTCAAGGGGGAAATATGCCTTTTGCCATTTAATTAATTGCCACTAAACCTTCTAGGGATAACTAGGTGGCACAGTGGATAAAGCACTGGGTTTGGGATCAGGAAGGCTCATCTTCATGAATTCAAATCCATCCTCAGACACCTACTAGCTGGGTGATGCTGGGTGAGTCACTTAACCCTGTTTCTTGTATTTTCTCAATCCATGTGAAATTCAGTCTCATTCCAGGATTTCGGTTTCCAGTAAGGTAGATTTGTAAGTTGACAGTGTTCTAGGAGTAGGGATTAATAGATCCATGCCAATGGAAGGTCAAAGGGCATCCAGCCCTGTTCAACATTTTAATAAATTACTTATCTGGATACATGGATGGCCTATAGATCAATGTACAGACACACAAAGCTGATAGGGATTGCTAACATAGTGAATGATAGAATCAGGATTTCTATAGTCTAGAATGATGGGATAATCCTTATTGAAATGAAGTCTAAAAACAATGCAATTGAAAGAGTAATGGAGTTGATGTCAGAAGACCTGGTTTCAAAAACTAGCTCTTCTACTACAAGCCTTGGCCAAGTCAACTTCCTTGGGACTTGGTCTGAAACCTTTTTCTTATCTGTAAGATGAGAGGGTTGAGTTAGGTTATCTCAAAAATCCCTTCCAACTCTGAAACTATGATCTTAGAAAAGAGGAGAGTTCAAAGATGAGCGGAGAGTGGTATGTCTCAAACCAAGGATCAAGAAGCATTACTCTCCATATCCTACAATCAATTAATTAATCATTGTTGTAGTTTGTCTTTCATTCTTGAAGAGCTCCAGTGATCAGGGAGGTGATGTCATGACTTGCAAGTGAATTGCATTTAAGTGAAGCAGGGCTGTGCAAAGTCATGAGCCTCACTTTCTCCTCCAGAGACATTTGGGTCTACTGGCAAAATATAGATCAGGACAACTGGAGATGGCCCCAGATGCAGGGGGAGATCCTGGCCTTTTTAAGCTAATGTCTTTCCCAGATCTGAGTTTGTCTGAGGCAGCACCCATTCAGTGAGTAAGGCTAGATAAGAAAATGAATCAAAAAGTATTCATTAAGCACCTACTATGTGTTAAGCATGCAGCAGGCTTTGAGGATACAAATATAATAAATGAAACAACTTCTGCTTCCAAAAAGCTTACATCATGAGGGGGAAACACAAGGACAAGCAACAACTAATATCTATGTAGTACTTTAAGGTTTGCAAAGTGCTTTACATAGCTCATGTGAGGCTTCCAAAAACACTGTGAAGTGGATGCTATAGCATCTACTATTATAATTCACTGTATCCACTATTGTAATAATAGACTCCATGCTACAGATGAGGAAAACAGTGGCTGAGAGAGTTTAAGTGACTTGCCCAGGATCATAGAGCTGGTAAGTGTTTAAAACAAGATTTAAACTCAGGTCTTCCTTGACTCCAAGTCTAGACCCATATCCACTGCACCACCTAGCTGGATAGACAGACTATTGATGCAGAGAAAGGTAGAAAAAGAATAAATACAAATAAATGCAATGTAGTTAAGTACAAAGCAGTTTAGGAGGAAGGTCACTAGCAATTGGGGAGATCAGGAACAGCTTTAAGTAAAAGGGATGTTTGTTGAGCCTATGCACCATCAGGAGATTTCTAGTGTGTTAGAACATGACTGTGCAAACATTAAAGCGCTGGTCTGTTTGAACAATCTGGCTAGCAGCTGCTGTGGGTGTGAAAAACTAACACAAGCCCAACAAGAAGAATGCTGCCAGCATAGGTTCTTTTGATCTGCTTTACTAAGGAAAGCAATGCTAAGCGGTTAACAATCTTACTTTAATCCAGTATACAAATATCATTCACTTAGTTCAGGGGAAAAAGCCAGCACCCTGAACTTCAGAGCAAATATAAATTACAAACATCAACATAGACCTTGTCTGTTTCAAATCAAAATACACAGTTACCAGAGTTTAACAAAGTCCCAGCAGGTTTATGAGCTGGAGGGCCCTTAGCTACAGCTGCCCAGAGTCTCCACATCAGCACGCCACCAAAAGTGAGAGCCCTAAGCAAATGGTCCTGTCTTCCCTTTTTTATACAGTTCCAGACATTATCAAACATCATCTGAGGGACCAGAACTTGGGCTCCTATGATTGGCTCTGGAGTTAGCACCTTCCCTTAGGACCCTGGGAGCTTCATACCCACATAGGCTTAGCACCTAGTAATTAGGGGTTTGGGGCAAACTTAGGAGCAAAGATAAAATCAGGCCTCCCTTAGTTAGCCCCACCTGGGGCCCCACCTTAGTTACCAATTCACACCCACATAGTTTTGGGGTTTGGACCTGGGACTTAGCATCTAGTAAGACTCAATCAAAGACACTTCATTAATCATTTTAAAATAGTAAGAAAGTCCCAACGTAATTGATATTACATGGTCCCAACACAACATTCAGAAACAATAAAGGCAGGAAGAAAAAGGACAACCCTTATCATTATCATCGGACACAATAATGCTTTACAAGAGTGTAAAGGGCCATATATCCAATATTTGGTCAATGGATTAATGTCTAAAGCAATACTTGTTGAACTGAACTGAATTGCTGGGTAATCGGAGTTTTACGGTATTACAATAATTGCATATGGCACTTTATATAGCAATTTACAGCTTACAAAAAACTTTATTCACAATAACCTCCTGTGGTAACAGTGCAAATATTATTATCTCTATTTTATGGATAAAGAAACCGAGGGTCAAAGAGGAGATATAACTTACCCAGGGTCGCATAGCTAATATACAATAGAAACAGGACTTGAACCCAGGACTTGGCTCAATATCAGAAGCTGGATGGAAAAGCACCTCATCCCAGCTTGTGCTTCTCTCCCACCCCCCCTGCTCATTTGGCAGAAATTCTTATTATTGCAACAAAGTTGAAAGATATTTCCATGAGATTTGGTACTTGCTGATATGGAGCATGAATCATTTGTAATAATATTCATACATAGAGACCACACAATTAGATCTCAAGATTTCCTTTTGCATATTCTAGAAAGGAAAGGAAAACAAAAGTCAAAATCAGAAGTGACAACTGTGATCATTGGCATGGGTTGGCATTAGCCATTGGATTGCTTCCCATTTGGCACCACTGGCAGTAAAATCTATCAATCTGTTCATGGATGGCTGTATAGCAGAAGTGAAATCATGGTGTTCAAAAGAAAACAGTAGAGATGGTAGTTAAGTACTTAATGAATAATAGAAAGGAGGGATGTTTTAACTGGGTGTTCTAGCTTTCATTCTTTTACATGATAAGGTAAGTCTAGAAAGGTAAATGACCCTAGGTAATAGTGACCCATATAAGTCCCAATGTTGAGATAAATATTTAAAATTTTGATCAGAGAAAAGGAGCAATCCCAATTCATGTGCAGTAGAATGACAGAGTAAAGGGCTGGACATTATAGCCATCCATTCCACAAACAAGTAAGTGTATGACCTGACTTCTTTTCTTTTTTTCTCTTTATGCTTTCTTACTTCATGATCTCATGGATTCAATTATCATTTCTGTGCAGATGATGCCCAGATCTATAATCCAACTTTAATCTCTGTCTCCTGAGCTCCAATGCTACAGCACCAATTGCTTTTTGGACATATCAAAGTGGACGTCCTATAGACATCTCAAACTCATCACATCCAAAATAGAACTCATTAACTTTCTCCCCAAACCTTCACCCCTCTTCCCAATTTTTTTCTTACTGTAAGGGCACTACTTTCCTCCTCGTCATCTAGTCTCCTAACTGCTATATCATCCTCAATTCCTCATCCCACTGACCCTACATAAGCAACTTCTTGTCAAGGATTATCATCACTGCCTTCATAACACATCACATATACATTCCCTTCTCTCCACATAGTAAGTGCCTAATAAATGTTTGTTGTATGGCAAACCTTTGTTAACATGTTTTCTGACACCAGACAGGAATTCTGCTAATTGAGCTTCATTGCACTGTATTGTATAATTAGGAGAAATGCAGACAGGGGATGGACAATCTTCTATTGGCAGGCCATGAGCTGAAGCTATCTTTATAGTGGCCTTTGCCTCCCCCAGTAAACCCTAGAAGAACTAGGCTCTCAGTCGTGGGCCTATGCAGAGTAGGCTGAGATTGGTTCCTATTAATGGTCTGTATCCCTTCTCCCACTCCATTGCAAATTTGTCTAGTTCTACACCTGTTTTCACTTCCACCTGAACCAGGCAAGTACTCATAGACCAATGTTCTTTTTAATTCCAATTTAATTCCATTCAATTCAAATTCCAAATCAGTTACTAAAATCCAATAACTGATGATATGTTCTCCCTGATACAAAAGATGGCATACAACTTCCCTTGACTAGTGACCCAGGCATCAGTTGGAGAGAAATATCTATCTATATCTTACAGCCATGGTTGCTTATTGATAGGAAGGATGATTCTGCCTTGGTCTTGGATCAACTAATTAACCCCAAAACTTTTATTATGTGCTAGGCCTTCAAGAAACTTATAGTCTATTGAAGAATCTTTTACATATCCTATAGCTATGATGATCTCTCCCATTTGAGGGGAGTGGTGACTGCACTCCAGGGGTCAAATAGGTCTCATAGCCCTCTAGCAGGCCACTCTCCTGAGAATAGCTCAGCGCTTCCTGAAGGCTGAAACCAATGGTCTTACACAGAATACATGACCCTACAAGAGCAGAGAATGGCATACTGGAAGGGGCTGTAACAGTCTCGATTTGCTGTCAGTTTCAGAAATACAGGTCTCTTTATATTCTGTTGGACATTCTACAAGAATGTACATCTTGGATCCTAAGGAGGGGCTTCCAGGGAACCAATAATTATATAATTTCAGAGTAGGAAAGGAACTTTAGTGACCATATAGTTCAACCTATACCTGAAAAATAATAAACAGCACCATATAGCATCATTGATTTCAAGTTTCCAAGAGACCTTTAGAGGTCATGTACCTTTATAGGCCCCTTATGTAAAGATGGTGTAACTAGGGAAGATTTACATTAACTGGTGCAAAGTGAAGTGAGCAGAAACAGGAAAACATTGTACACAGTAACAGCAACATTGTACAATTATTAACTACTACGAATGGCTTGGATGTTCTCAGCAATCCAGTGAGCCAAGATAATTCCAAAGGACTCATGAGGGAAAACGCTATCCAAAACCAGAAAAAGAAATGATGGAGTCTGAATGCAGATCAAAGCATACTATTTTCACTCCTTCTTTTTTGTATTTTTTTCCTTTTAGTCTGTTTCTTCTTTAACACAGTGAATAATATGGAAATATGTTTCACATGTTTGCACATATGTAACCTATTTAAAATTCTTACCTTTACAGGGAAGGAGTTGGGGGGAAGGGGAGGGAGGAAAAAATTTGGAACTCAAAATTTAAAAAAAAATGAATGTTAAAATTTATCTTTACAGGTTATTGGAATAAATAAAATGCTATTTTAAAAAAAAAACATAGTAAAAAGGTCCAGAGAAACGAAGTCATCCAAGTTCACACAGGTAGAAAGCTACAGAGTTAAGACTTGAACCCAGGTCCTCTCATTCTAAAGCCAAGGCTCCTTCTACTGTATCATGATGTCTTTATGTGACATGTCTCTATGGAAAGAGCACCAATAAAAAACATTGAGTTGGATGAAGAGAGAAAGGTCCTCCAAACTACTTCCTTTTAAAAATTAATTTTTAAATATCAACTAAATTTCCCAGTATATTTTACTTCTTCCCCCACTACTCCCCAAGAGCCATCTTTTATAATAAAGAATAAGAAAGGGAAAAAGTAGTTCAGCAAAAGTAACCAGCACACCCCCAAAGTCTGATATTATACTCAGCGTTCCATGCCCACAGCCCCCAACTTCCTACAAAGAACTATCCCTTAGAGTGAAATGGGCATTTTATTGAACTAGTTCATCACTGTGCCCATATCTTGCATATGGAAAACAAATTAGACCTAAAATTTAACAGGTGCCATGGGTGGGCTCTATGTCACATTTGCACAACACTGACAATCCTCCCAAGCTACTCTCTCTCACATACAAAAATATTCTTTTTAACACAATATTATCCTGCTAATATGATAGATCTGCAAATCTCAGAACACACTGATATTTAATATTGGAGAGTTAGTTTTAATATTCTAGAGTTGGGGGTGATAGGCCAAGAATCAAAATCGTGGGTGACCTGAAGAGAAAGATTCACAGTTGGCATAGATAGGCTATGGCATATGATGAACAATGTGGGCTGAAGCATAACTATTGAGGGAATGTATGCTCTCTCTTTCTCTCTCTGTATATATGTATAATATATATATATATATATACATATACATATAAAATGCTGATCAAAGCATACTGTTTTCACTTTCTTACTTTCTTTATCTTTATGTGGGTTTTTTCCTTTTGGTCTGTTTCTTCTTTCAGAACATGAGTAATATGGAAATACATTTTACATGATTGCACACATGTAACTTATTTAAAATTCTTACCTTTTTAGGGAAGAGAGAAGGAGAAAATTTGGAACTCAAATATTTTAAAATGAATGTTAAAAATTATGGCTTTACATGGAATTGAAAAGAACAAAATACCATTTAAAAGATATAGCTCAAAATTCTCTCCCTCTATCCCCACCCCACTCTTTGAGAAGGCAAGCAATTTAATATAGGTTAAACATATGTAGTCATGCAAAACATTTCCATATTTAGTCATGTTGTAAAAGAAAACATAGACAAAAACCAAGAAAAATAAAGGAAGTTTTAAAAAAGTATGCTTCAATCTGTGTTTAGACTCCATATGTTCTTTCTCTTGGGATGGATAACATTTTTCATCATGCTCTTCAGAGTTCTCTTGGATCATTGTATTGCTGAGAATAGCTAAGTTATTCACAGTTGATCATCTTACAATATTGCTGTTACTATGCACATAGTAACATGTGGTTCTACTTATTTCACTTTGCATCAGTTCATGTAAGTCTTTCCAGGTTTTTCTGAAAGCATCCTGCTCATTATTTCTTATAACACAATAGTATTCCATCACAATACTATACAATAACTTCTTCAGCCATTCTCCAATTGATGGGCATCCTCTCAATTTCCAGTTCTTTGCCACCAGAATGGAGCTGTTATAAATATTTTTACATTTCCTTTTAGTTTTTTAATCTCTTTTGGGATCTAGACCTAGTAGTGGTATTGCTGAGTCAGAGGTTACGCATGGTTTTATAGCCCTTTGGGCATAGTTCCAAATTGCTCTTGTCAAAATATTTTTAAAAATAAATTCATATACTCCAAGTAGAGAAACCTTGCTATAATCTAACACGATAGTAGTTGTACTGGCGATATTCATTTATTGAGAAATAAATACCTGATGGCAAAAGTGTCAGTTCTGTAATACCTTTAAATGATTTTGCATCATATTAATTACAAAATTACATGAATTTGAAAAATAGTAATACAGATATGCATAAGATGTTATTTATTTTGCCTACAGGAGTAATGTTATTTATCATATTCAGTCATGTTGTATATCTTATTTGATATAAATATAAGTCAAAGAAAGAATGTTTGTTTAGCATATGAATTTTTGGACCCCTTGCAATGACATAGTCCTTAAAGGGACCTGGATCCAGAAGTTGGGAACCTTCACTCTGATCTTTAGGATGAGGACCTTGGGCACCGTAAGTTTCTTAAGGAGTTTTATAACCAAAGAAACATTAAATTTTATTCAGCATAGTTTAGTGTTAAGTATATTTTGTTACCTCTGAATTCTTTGAAAAGCAATAATACATATTTTAATGGCAACTTTCAGATCATCTTAATTTCAATGAATACCCCATTCCCTAACCAAAGATCTCCAGATACTTCCAAAGAGGGAGGGGCTTAATTTACCATAAACTCTAGATCACTAGTGGTGATCCGATGGTGGTACTCACAAAAACAACAATGAACAAGGCAGGAGGAGATGATAGTGGAGATGATAGTTGGAGGGATGGTGCACACTGGAGTCACTGAAGATGAAGGTGCGGTTAAGACAGAATTGATAGCTACATGGAATTGATCTTGACAGCTGTATTCATGAAAAATGGGGAGAGGACAATAATGATGTCTTCCGGTCCCATGATCAACAAGCTTGGGATTACAATTGACTGGCCAATCACAACCAACCAGTAGGGGAGTCCTATCATGGTCACTCTAGCAAAAATAGAGTGGTTAGGAGGATTCTAAGAATCTGTAATACTGGAGTGCAAGGGTTCTCAGGCTGAGTTTCATGACATGGACTTTGTCAATAATTATGGCATGGGTTCTCATAGGTTTTGGTTGTGTTTTCTTAGAAGTCTGAAGATAAAAGTAATTTAAAATGCAAGCTCAATATGAATCAATAGGGTCATATGGAATCCAAGAAAATTAATATGATTTTAGGCTGCATTGAGAGGCATTACTTCCAGGAATAAGAAGGTGATAATCCCACTGTATTCTGTCCCAGTCAGGCTATACTGTGATATTGCATTCAGTTGTGGGTGCCATGGTTTAGGAGGGACATTGATAAGCTAGAAAGTTTCAGAGGAAGGCCACTAGAGGAGTGAATGGTCTCCAGTCATAGTTATATGAATATCACCTGAAGGACCTGGAAAGTGATTAAAATTAGAGAAGATTTTTGGAGGACAAGTTAGCTGCCTTCAAGAATTTGATGGGCTTACATATGGAAGAGAATTAAGTTTTTTAAAAAATATGGAACAATGTGCAGAACCTGCAAAGAAACAAGCAAGGAAAACTTTTAATAAGAACCATCCTAATGCGGAATGGGCTTCCTCAGGAAATAGCAGACTCTCTTTTTTTCCAGCAAGGGCAAGAGGGCTACTTCTTAGAAACGTGATAGTGAGGCTTCTTGTTCCAGAATAGGTTGGATTACACCACCTGTAAGGTCTCTTGCAACTCAGATTTTGGGGTTCACTTCACTTTAAACATAACAAGGTTTGATTATAAAGAAATGAGCCCGATAATCCTGTTCTCTTTCCCCCACAACGGAGATCAGATTTTTGTCTTTAAAACCACTTGCTTAGTGTAAACAATTTTAGGGGTAAGTGAAAGTGCCCTAGGAAACCGGCAACAGAAGACAGTGCATTTTCAGAAAGGTTAGGTATCATTGCCATGTGGCCTAGTGCTTGGCCATGACAAGCCAGATGATTAGGGTTTCTGACATTTCCTGGTGTCACCCTGCAGTGATAACACACTGTAAGCTACAAAAGATAAGTGAGTTTCTCTAGAGTAAGTTGACTTTAAGTTTCTTAATGGTTAGTTATGTATCTGATTATTACAGTCACCCTTAATAGCTCTCTATATAATTAGGTTCAGTATCTAAAACCTGCCAGGATCTGAAACATTTGAAAATTTCAACTGTGAGAATGGAATTTCTACTTTATTCATACTTCATGGGAAGGAAGAGAGTTCAGTTCAAATAATGAAAGAGCCAGAGCTGGGTACTTGGTCAGGATTTTTAAAAATATAGTAGAAATGGTTTTCTAGAAAAATGCATTTTTGCTTAAGTACAATGTGTTAAGATTGGGAACCTAATATATACAAAAAGCCCAATAGAAGGTGAATTCATGCCAACAGATGCAAAAACACTATGAAAAATCTCTGGCCCAGAAGTAATCACTTACCAAAATACACACACATGGTTATTGGGCACTTGAACAGATACATAGCCATTTGAATAGACAACAGTACTGCTGGCCAAGAATTCCGGAAAGAGGCCAACCTCTCATCCAGATGCCACTGCTAGAGAAGAACTGTTTGGCACCAAATGTTCCTGCTGCCAACCTCCTCTCAAACTCACTGGTGTGAATTTTTACAGAGGTGACATGAGGAAATGAAGACTATAAAGAGCTCCATATTAATATTTCTACATGGTCACATGATAAAGGGTTATAATGCAATGATTATTTTGCTTAGAAGTAGTTGCATGAATAGTTTTTAAAGTGCCAAAGAAAGTCATCTATGATGTATCTGACTACTTTGGAAATTAAGAAGTACATGTTAATATGTTGATTTTAGAATAAAGTCAAAATCAGTGAGGGCCCAGAAACTTTAAGATTATAAAAACCATAAATGATCATTTAAAAAATTATTGCTCTCTTTTGTTTTAAATAATGGACATCTCTGGAAAACTGATGGTTTTTCAAATTTAAAAAATAAAGTTAATTTTGTTCTAGTCCATGCAGCAATTCACATCCATTTATGATCCATAGAAATATAATTTTAAAATCTTTTTAGGCTTGACAGTGGAATATAATAGTGATTTCTTTCAACATCAAATGATTTCCAAAGAAAAACTGAATAGGCATCAACATGTCTATTATTGTACCAATATGGCAGTGAAATGAAGTGGGGGCAAATAACCCAACCATGAAATTCTGACCAGATTCTATTTGTCTTTTTTTCTTCTTTTTTTAACATGGGTAGCTTGATCAATATGTTCTTTAGCCTCAGTTCTTGAGAGAACATAAGACTGATAGCTGGAAGAGACCTTAGAGATCATCAAAGACAACATTCTTATTTTATAGAGGAATTAGCTGAAGTTAGAGGGTACATTCTAGAGTACCGCACCTGAAGTCAAGAAGACCCAACTTCTCGAATTCAAATCCAGCCCCAGACCCTGACTAGCTGTTTGACCCTGGGCAAGTCCCTTAACCTTGTTTGCCTCAGTTTCCTCACCTGTACAATGAACTGGAGAAGGAAATGACAAACCACTCCAAACCCCAAATGGAGTCACAAAGAGTTGAACATGACTGAAACAAGTGAACAACAACAAGCTGAAGGCCAGAGAGGTGAAATACCTTGTCCAAAATCACACAGGCTTAGTGAACAGCAGAGAGGAACCTCTACCCTGGGTGCTTTATGTCAAATCCGCTATATTTTTCCCAATACCACACACTCCCTGACTGGTCTACTTCCTGACTCCCCTGCCCCCCCACCCATTTCCAACATTAGTACTGGGAGCCCACCGAACCATCTCCCTTTCTATAAGTTAGCAGATGCAGCTGTTTCACCAGGGTAAAGTTTTGAGATTCATCTGATGAAAGGGGAGAATTATCAGAAGATGGGCTAACATCTGATGGTTCTGATGAATTCTGAGAGATGCCTTAGTTCAAATCACATCTTTTAATTTCCACAATCACAGAGTAACTTCTAATTTAAATTTCTGCAATGTCAAAAACCATTAAACCGCTCTTTGAAAGAAGAAAAGGAAAAGCAAAAGGGTCAGCCTGGCATGCTCGTCGTGATTCCACTGGCTAATTTTGTATGAATATAGCACTCAGAAGAGGGTGATGTCTTTGCATGCTCCATATTGTTTCCCCAATCTGCCCACAGAAATATGCTGAATACAGCTCTCCAAGGTGACCCAGTCAGAGTTTTACCCTTTGAGGAGGTGATCTTAGCCATGTAAGAAGCCATGTTTTCCCTGGGCGCTCTGCTGCCCACTGATTACATCTTCTTTGAGGGAAACACATTTTATTGCTCTCAGTTCTTCAAGTGTCATTGACATTGATAAATCATCCTCAGAGAGACATGAACAAATATATCCAAGGCTCATCATTGCATTCAGGAAAGATCAACATTACAAGAAATGATACATGAGATAGCTAGTATATTTGTGCAATAACACTTATTCTGCTGTGAATTATATGACTTAACAAGATCATTAAGTATTTGTTAAGTGCCTACCACATTCTAAGCACTGTTCTAGGCACTGGGGGCATCAATACAGAAAATTAATGAAACATAAAATCATGTGACTGTTTTTTAAGAAACTATAAGATTTAAATCCCTTTAAGAAAAACCCACCAGCAACTGTGAATAAAAGAGAAATCTTTCTTCCTTGGCTGTTAACTGGATGGAACCTTACAATTTCCTAGTTATAAAAGAATGTGATAGTAATCACAAGAACCAAGATCAAAATGGGAAGGACAGAATGACAGATTCAATGAATCTCTGCTTACATCCATGTAATCCTAGATTTCAATGTATCTGGTATGAAAGGTGATTTTATGTCATTTGATCATTAAATTTAATAAATTTAATTAAGTCCCTAACCAATCAAACTCAAACTCAAATTCTCTATCCTTTAAGAGCCTACATTTCTCTTTCTCTCTTTCTCTCTCCCTCCCTCTACCCCCCCTTTCATACATAAACACGCGCACGCGCACGCACACACACACACACACACACACACACACACACTTGAGCTACGGTGGTGAGGAGGGGGTTTATTGCAAGAATGAGGGACAGCTTGTGGAACGGGAAGGGAGTGGATAGAATGCTAAATTTGGGGAACAGTCAGTAGGCTGGTTTGGTTGGAAGTAGACTGCTTGAAGGTAGGGAGGGGCCAGGTGGTAAAAGACTTCTAAGATCAAGAGGAGGAGTTTCTATTTGCCATTACTTACATCAAAATGATGCAATGGTCATTGAAGCTATATGAGAATTTGGTATAAAACTCACAAAGACCTGGGGAAACAACATTATATTACCCCTGGCTCTTTCTGAACAAATGATCTCTGAATTTCTTAAACAACTTGTCCTCAATCCTCATTCTGCTTGACCTCTGTGTAGCCTATGACATTGGTGATAATCTTCTCTTACCAGATAGTCTGCCTTCTTTAGGTTTCTACTCCCAGTTGTCCTCTGCTTCCTTTTAGTCTTCTTTGCTCTATCTTGAACCAAGTCGTGTCCACTAACTGGACCTATCTAGGACCAATCAACATACATTTATTAAGCACTGGAGATACAATGAAAGAACAAAAATAGTCCCTCCATTCTAGGAGTTTACATTTCACCAGAGAAGACAATGTACATAAATCATAACGTAAAAGATAAATACAGATTAACCAAAAGGTCGTCTCAGAGGAGTTGGCATGAGCAGCTGGGGAGACCAGGGAAGGCTTACTGGAAGAAGTGGTGCTTGATGTGAGTCTTAATGGAAGCCATGGATTCTAACTCACAAATTGGGAGGGAGAGCATTGCAGGCATAGGCAACAGACAGTACAAAGGCCCAGGGATGGAAAGGAGTGTGACATCTCAGGAACAGCATGGAGACCAGGTCACAGAAGGAATGGAAGAGAGCATAATGTACAACAATTTCAAAGGTAAGAAGGGCCCCTTTCTCTTTTCTCTCACTTGATGATCTCTGTTCAGCTCCCACAGGTTCAATTATCATTGCTACTTAAAAGATTCTTAATCTATATATCTATTTTTATTCTTTCTACTTACCTCTAGTCACTAATTCCCAACTACTTTTTGGACATCTTGAACTGAATGTTCTCAAACAAATATCACAAATTCCACATGTCCAAAACACAACTCGTTATCTTTCCCCCCAAATTCTCCCCTCTTCTCTCATTTACCAAACATATCCAATCCATTGCCAAACTTCATCATGTCTACTTTACAACATCTGTTGTACATATCCCTGTCTCTCCACCCACACCACAACAGTCCGAACTCAATTCTCGTCATCTCTTGCCTGGATAATTGATTTTCCTACTTCAAATTTCTACCCATTCCAATTTGTTTCTCAGTCAGCTTCCAAAGTGATCTTAAATGGCAAGGCTGACCATGGCACTACCTTGCTCAGTGAGCTCCAGTGACTCCCTGTTGCCTCTGGGATTAAATAGGATGAATCCCTTCATCTGCATTTAGTCTCTTTCTACACCTGACCCCACCCTATCTTTCTAGGCTTCTTACACTTTGGTCCCTTCATATGCTCTACAAGTTAGCTCTCTGATCTACTTGTAGCTCCCTGAAAACAACAATAAACAAACACACTTCATCTCGTCTTCTTGCTCATCTTTGCCCTCACTGTCTCTGGTGCCTAGAATGCTGTATCACCTCACCTCCATCTCTTAGGGGTTTTTTCCAATTAATTTATTTATTTTTAGTTTTCAACCCTCATTTCCACAAGATTTTGAGTTCAAATTTTCTCCACATCTCTCCTCTCCCCCCACCCCAAGACACCATGCATTCTGATTACCCCTTTCCCCAGGCTGCCCTCCCTCCATCACCCTCCCCCCTTATCCCCTTCCACCTCACTTTCTTGTAGGGAAAGATAGATTTCTACACTCAATTGTCTGTATATCTTATTTCCCAGTTGCATGTAAAAACAATTTTTATCATTTGTTTTTAAAACTATGAGTTCCAAATTCTCTCTCTTTTTCCCTCACCACCCACCCTCATTGAGAAGGCAAGTGATTCAGTGTAGGTTATACATGTGTAGTTATGCAAAACACTTTCATAATAATCAGGTTGTGAAAGACTAACTATATTTCCCTCCATCCTAACCTGCCCTCCACTTATTCTGTTTTCTCCTTTGACCCTGTCCCTTTTCAAAAGTGTTTGCTTCTAACTACCCCCTCCCCCAATCTGCCCTCCCATCTATCATATCCCCCCATCTTATGTCCTTCTCTCTACTTTCCTGTAGGGTAAGATATCCAGTTGAGTGTTATGTCATTCCCTCCTTAAGCCAAATCCGATGCATCTCTTAGTTTTTATATCATCTTTCAAGATTGCTCAGATTCCATCTTCTGCAGGAGACTTTTCTTGGTCTCCCTAGTTTCTAGAGTTTCCCCCTCTGAGGTAAACTTCCATGTACTCTGTATGCAATATGCACATGCCTAATTCACATTGCTACAAAGTGACATGAGCAGGTAAGCCAACCAGCTGAAGCAGCAAGGTACCCTGATGGAGAGACAGGAGGCAGCATGTGCCAGGCTAGCCAAAATACCATGATGACCTTGATCACCATCTTCTCTCAGAATCTAATGGAGACAGCCCAAGACCTTTTACCCAAGAGTCTCAGGGAGAACAAAGTTTAACCAGCACCATCACCCTGGGAATCGGACACTGGAGAGATGCAGGACTGTTCCTTCCTGCAGATGTTGCAGTCATTGCTTCTGAAAACACAGAAAAGAAAGTTGCCACCAAAGTCCTTTATGATCAGAGGTTCAAAATCAGAAACTGGTAAGATTTTATCACTGGAAATGAGATTAGGAAGAGGCATTACCAACTGCCTTGTACCCTAAGGACCATGGGAGCTGTCTATTCCATTTTCAGGTGAAATCTTCTAGATATATTGTCTCCAGTGTTAAAATTTGAGCTCCATGAAAACAGCAACTGTCTTACTCTTCTGTTTGTACCTCCAGTGCTTAGCACAATGCTTTTCATATAGTAAGTGCTTAATAAATGTTTTACTCATTCATCATTCATTCATTCATTCATCCATTCATCTATTTATGTTGTCTTGTTGATTAGAAGGCGAGTGCTTTGAGGACAGAGGCAGTTTTGCTAAGAACAAAACATTTACATCCTAAAGTCAAAATATGAAGGAAAAGCAAAATAAATGAGTGCTTTCTTCTTCCCTTCCTTCCTTCCTTCCTTTCTTCCTTCCTTCCTTCTTTTCTTCCTTCCTCTCTCTCCCCCTTCCTTCCTCCCCTCCCTCTTATCCTTCCTTTATTTTCTTCCTTTTTATATCCCCCTTTTCCTCCCTTTCCCCCTCTGTATCCTCCCAGTTTCTCTGCCTCTTTGTCTGTCTTTCTCTCTTTTTCTGTCTCTTGCTCATTTTCCCTCTCTCAACTGGGTCTCCCTATCCTACCCAGAATGGAAGCATGACAGCCACTCAGGAGCTCATTACCACTGATATATCTTCATATGAGTTTTTATCTGTTATATTTCCATCTTGAGCCAGTTTGCCCCACCTTAAGCAACCTGATATCCATCCTCTCCATCTCCATTGGGGGCCCACCATTTTGGTGCTATACTTAGTGACCCAAATGACTTAGAACACTGAACACTGAGGAATCAGACAAAAAGGGTTAAGTGACTTGCCCAGGGTCATACAGCTAGTGTCTGAGGTCAAATTTGAACTCAGGAAGATGAGTCTTTCTGACTTCAGGACCATTGCTCTATCTACTGTGCCACCTAGCTGCCCATAAATGACCAGACTGTAACATCAGTGTTTTTTTCCACTGTAGCATGTTATGTCTCTAAATAGATTTAGAATCACCTGACCTGCATTTATTATCCATTTCTGGAGAATCAGGTCAGAAAACACTGAGTGGCTGAATACCAACTATAAATTAGTGAAGAGCAATGCAATATTCCGAAAGTCAAAAGATATAGGCTTATAACCAAGAATACCTATCCAGAAAAACCAAGAATTTTCCTAATGGGAAAAATGGTACTTTAATGAAAAAGACTTCCAAGTATCCCTGATTAAAAGACAGAGCTAAGTTGAAATTTTGAAAGGAGTTATGAGAAACATAAGAAGGTAAATACAAGTGAGCAAACAGAAAAAACTACAAGAATGAGGTGTATGCATTCTAATGGGGGCAATGATACAAATGTCCTCTCAGAATCCAAATGTAATTAGGGGTCATAGTGGGAGTTAAATAATACAACCTCGTTAAATAGGAAGCCTTAGAAGTGTGGTTTTGTTATATTTTAATGATCTTTAAAAAAGAAAGGAAAGGGGTGGAATAAAGAATATACCAGAGAAAGGAGAGAATAAGGAATAAACTAAGGAAGAAAGAGAAAGAAAGGGGGAGAGAACTAGTTATCTCACATACCTGGGCCACACAAGAAGAAAATCATTTTTAAAAAGGAGAGGTGACTAGATGTCACTTGAATGTCATTTTCATCTGAACCACTACTAGGAGGGATAGGACACAAACGTGTGCTCACAAAAAGTTTGGTGTAGAAATACATTCAACTCAACAGCGAGATAAGATGGAGTGGAAAGGAAGGAAAGGGGTAATAATAGAGAGAGTAGATTCAAGGATAGATTAATCATTAGCAAAACAAATTCTTAAGCTTAGATCAGGGATTATGAAGAGAGGTTTTAAATGGAATAAAAGAAAAAAGAGAAAAAAGGGTAAGAACTTGTGATTGGATTCTGGGCAAGGGGAAGAAAAGGATGGGGGAATGGTAACACATTGCATCAAGCCTAGAGAATCTCTGCTGAGCACACCTTTTCTTTCTTGCTACCTTTATGTTCTATGTAAAGGGGATGGTACAGAGGCAAAGAAAAGGAAAAGTGTAAGTGAACAGAATAGAGGGAAATACACAAGGAGCATAATTGTGGATGTGAATGGGATGAACTTGGGAATTAACACAAAATCAAAATAAGGGGCTGAAGCAAAGTCTATCATCCTCCAGTTTAACTCAAGAAGCAAATGGAGCAATCATGATGTAAGACAAGACTATGGCAAGAACAGACAATTAAAAGAAACCATCAGGGAAGTTACATTATATAGAAAAGGTTCCAGAGATAACGAATCAATATCAAAACTTAATATTTATGCACCAAATAGTATAACATTTAAATGTTTAAAGGAAAAGCCAAATTAGTTCCAAAGTAAATTAGGCATTAAAATTATGATAGTTGGGGACCTCCATGTACTCTTTTAGACAAAAAATGCAACAAAGAGATGAACAAGAAAGATGTTAAGGACCTGAGCAGAATTTTAGAAAAGTTAGATATGATAAATCTCTAGCAATTATTGAATGGAATAGAAAAGGAGATAGATAAATAGATAGATAGATAGATAGATAGATAGATAGATAGATAGATAGATGGATGGATGGATAGATATAGATACACACACATATATATCATTTCTAACTTTTCTAAAATTCTACTCATCTTTAATCTCTCTCTCTTTCTTTTTCCCCCTATATATACATATATGTATACATGTACACACACATATATACAGACACACTACTACATGCATAAAATTACCTGTGTATCAAGGCAAAAAAACCCCATAATCAAATGTAGAAAATCAGAAATACTAATCAAATACTTTACTGACCACAGTGATATATACATATATATGCATATATATGTGTATATATATATATATATATATATGTATATATTTAAAAGGTCAATGAAGAAATGACTAAAAGTGAATCGAATATGTATAAATAAGAGTCCTAAATAATAGATGAGTCAAATGACAAATCATATTAAAGCAGATAATTTTATCAAAGATAATAACAGATAATATACTCAAATATTTAGAATCTAGCCAAACCAGTCCTTAGGGGAAAATTTATATTTCTAAACACTTTCATCAACAAAAGAGATAAACCAATCACTAAATATTTGTTAAGCACCAATTATGTGCCAAGTACTGTGCTAAGCACTGGGAATACAAAAAGAAGCAAAGGACAGCCCCTGCTTTCAAGAAACTTATAATCTAGGGGGGAGACAACATCAAAACAAATATATACAAAGCAAGCTATATATAATATAAATAGGAAATAATTAACAAAAGGAAGGCACTGGAATTAAAAGGAATTGGGAAAGTCTTCTTATAGAAGGTGGGATTTTAGTTGGGACTTAAAGGAAGCCAGGGAGGTCAGTAGTCAGACAGGAGGAGGGAGGGTATTCCAGGGATGGGCGACAGACAGAGAAAATGCAAGGATTGATAGATGAGGTATCTTGTTTGTGGAACAGCCAGGAGGCCAGTGTCCCTGAACTGAAGAGTATATGGTAGGGAGTAAGGTGTAAGAAGACTGGAAAGACAGGAGAGAGCTAGATTATGAAGGGCTTTGAACACCAAACAGAGTATTTTGTATTTGATTTTAAAGGAAATGAGAAGCCACTGGAGTTTATTGAGTGTGTGGGGCAGGGGGTGGGGTGGGTGTACCAAGATCATATCCACGGAATAGAAAAATCACTTTAGTGGCTGAGTGGAGGATGAATTGGAATGAGGAGAGACTTGAGGCGGGCAGACCCACCAGCAGGCTATTGCAACAATCCAGGCACGAGGTAATGAGAGCTGCAGTGGGATGACAGAAGTGTCAGAGAAGAGAAGAGGACATGTTTGAGAGATGTTCCAAGGTTCATTGTTAGGCCTTGGCAACAGATTTGATGTAGAGGGTGAGAGATAGTGGGGAATCCAGGATGATGCCCATGTTAGAAGCCTGAGAGACTGGGAAGATGGTCTATGATAAAAGGAAAGAGAGGGGAGGAGGATTTAGGGGAAAAATAAGTTCCATTTTGGACATGATGAATTTTAAATATACACTAGACATCCAGTCTGAAAGGCTGGAGGTCAACAGAGAAATTAGGGCAAGATAGATATATTTAAGAATCATCAGCATAGAGATGGATGATGAGATCACCACGTGAACTAGTATAGAGAGAGAAAAGAAGAGGGCCCAGGATAAAGAACAGATCAAAGAATTGGACACACAGCAATAAAACTCAGAAAATGAACAATTAAAAAATTAAACACCAAATTTTTTTTAAATCAAAGAGATTGACAAAATTAAAGGTAAAGCCCCATCAATTTAAATAAAAATAAGGACTATTTAAAAAGATTAAAAACAGGAATAGTTAAGACATTAGCTAATTTGATCACAAAAACAAAGAGGAACAAAAATCACTGGTATCAAATATGAAAAGGGACAAGTCACCACAAATTGAAAAATAAATAAAGGAACTTATTAGAAACTATTTTGTCCAACTATATGCCAAAGAAACCAACAACTTCAATAAAATGAAGGAATATTTACAAAGAAATACAAAATGCTCAGATTTCTAGAACAAGAAATAGAAAAGTTTAACAATCCAATATTAGGAAAGGAAATTAAATAATCCACATATTAACTCCCACATAAAAAGTGTCTGGGACCAGATGGACTTGCAAGCAAATTCTATCAAATAGTAAAAAAAAATTAATTCCAATATTACATAAACTATTTGCAAAAATAGAAAAATAAGGAACTTCAACAACTTTATGATATGAATATGTTTTTAACACCTAAACCAGGGAGAGTTAAAGCAAGAAAGAAAACTATAGACCAATATATAAAACTATTGATGCAAAAATTTTAAATAAAATATCAGTCAGGAGGCTACAGAATGATATCAAAAAGAATACACAACACAAGGTTGGGGAATCAAACTAAAAGTTAATTGAAGCATTAACTAGTACAGTTGTAGGATGTGAAATAAATCTACAGAAATCACTAACATTTATGTTCATTACTAGTGAAACTCCATATGAAAAAGTAGAAAGAGAGATTGCATTTGAATTAACTACATAACACATAAAATTACTGGAACTCTACGAAGACACACAGAGGAACTCTAACTATAGAAATAGAGCTACAAAAACTCGTTACAAAAATAAAGACCTAAATAATTGGAGAAATATTAAGTTCTTATGGGCAGAGCTAATATAATAAAAATATCAATATAATCGAAATTAATTTAACTCTTCACTACCAAAAGGTTACTTTACAGAGCAAGAAAAATACAATGAAATTTATTTAAAAGAAGAATAGGGGTGGGGAAGGGGGAAAGAAGGATCTGCAGTACCAGATCTCAAACTATACAATGAAGCAGTAATCATCAAAATGACTTGATATTGGTTTAAACAAAAATTAACAAGTCAATTAGTGGAAAAGAGTAAACATATAACATGCTGAACAAAATTAACTTTGTGGCCTCAGGGTCAATAAACCCAAAGACATCAGATATTGGGGGTAAAAATTCACAAGTCAACTCTTTATTAAGCACTCACTTCATGCCAGGCACTATGATAAACACTACATATACCAACAAAGGCAAAAGACAGTTCCTGTTCTCAAATTTCTAATGTTCACCAAAGAAGAATAGAGATTAAAGGCTTTAAGCTTGAATCCAAAGGTTAAACAATCAATTGAAGAAAGTGATATCTGTAAATACCTTGGTCTTCTCCAGGAAAGGCACATGGAACATAAGATTTAAAAAGTGACAACTCAGGCTGTGTATGTTAAGAAACTGAGTGGCAGCCTGAGGTCAAGACCCAATAGACAGAACACATTTGGCACAATTAATAGTCAAGCATGAATATTGTAATGTAAACTTGTGGCATGATAAAATGGACAACAACAGATCTTGAAGGTGTCAAAACAAAAACTCATATAATGTTAATGAAACATAGGGCTCATCATTCTACAGTAATTATGGAAAGTCAAAATCTTCCTCATCAAAAAGGAGGAAGGGGATTGATGTTCTCAGAGTACATGATACATAGGATAAAATTTACAGATTTTTTTGGAGCAAAAAGAATATATTTAATAAAACATTAGTAACATCTGGAAATAGACAAATGCAATTGGATCTGCTGACTATAACTAACATGGTTTATTTCCAGAGGAGGTCTATGAAATGATGAAGACCAAAGAGTGGAATGAAAAGGTACTCAATAGGCAACACCCACAAAACATCGTTGTAGAGAGACTTGTTCCCCACAATAATTAAGAAATAGTAATGATTCACAAAAAATTAAGAACATTTTAGTAGATATTGTCATACCCCAAACTCTTGAGCCCAAAATTCCACAGTCTGAAAATCTTTCAAGATATAAAGACCTAGTGGAAAAATTTAAAACCATGTAGGATCAGGACAAGGCACACATCACCCGTATTGTCCTAATTGTCACTAGAGTTTTTCGAAAGGTACTTTCAATGAGTGTACAGAAGATGAGTTTATATCTCAGTATTCTTTTTTCAATTATAAAGAGCCACTTATAAATGATAAAAGCCAATTATAAAAGTCCACTTTTGTAAGAACCCAAATAATATTAAATATAAGAGAATAAAAGCAGAATAGCAACTCGTCGTTGGACCCCTTCTATCTGAACTCCATCAGAGATGTTGAGAATGAGATAAAGATGGCAATTAAATTATAATAGCTCATACGTTTATAAAATGTATATTCCCTTAAGGTTCACAATGTGTTTTGCATACTAATAATGTCGTCTGAACTCTGCGAAGTCAGTACCATTATTGTCCCCATTTTACAGATGGAGAAATTGAAGCCCAGAAAAGCCAAGTGATCTTCTCATGTCAATATCATTATCAGAGGAAAGGTTTAAACCCAGTCTTCCTGACTCCAGGTTCCCTACTCTAACTACTAGAATAAAAATAACTAGCAAAAAATTGGACTGGGGAACATATCAAGCACACATTTTTTGCACATTTAGGGTGCACCCCTAAGGGGCATCATTAATTGGCACCTCTAAAACATTACCAGTACCAGATGAATAGTCCAAGCATATGTGTAGGGTTTTATATGGAATATAATGGAAAGGCAATATAAAGGATGACAAAAGGTGGAAAGAGTACAATCTATCTCTTTGGAACAGGTACCCAATGAAATCATGGAGCCATCAAAGTATCAAAATAAGTATGAAATAGCTATTTCTTTTCTCATTCTAAATAAAAAACCATATGCCTTTTTATAGATCAATGATTCAACCAATGTATTGGCTGCCCCAATTCATTTATCACATCGAACTCATATTACAAATCAATAACTAAGAATCAGGAGCTAATTAACCTAGCTAATAAATATTTTTGTGAATGCACAGATTGCATGGTCACACTACTGTAATAGAGGAGAACTGTGTTTGGGCACTCTAGTTCCTGCTACACAGGGAATTTCCCTCTGTTGCCAGATTGGGGTCAACTATGGGATGACTTGAAAAATCCATATAAGATGCTTCCCAAGTGATTCAAATCAGAAATAAAAATAGAGATGCTGTTTAAAATTTAGGACATATCTGTAAAAAAGCTTTTGTCTTCCAAGGCTAAAGCTTGCAGAAACAAGAACCACCCATAAGTAGAGATGCAACGAGTAATGTGTGACCAGCAGCTGTTGATAAACTTGCTTCATGCAGAGTTAATCATTTTGATAAGAGCTGCCATGGGCATGACTGGCCATTGTTTCTAACAGTGATTCTTATGCTCACAGTCAGTGGGGACATTTTGGCTGAATCCCTCCCCCCCTCAAAGCTACATGAGCATTCACACAGAGCCAACCAGATAGAAAGAAGATCTCACTGGGGGTTCAAAATGGATGGCACATGGATGGTACCAAAGGAAGAAAAAATCCTATCTGAGGAAATCTATAGATGGCTAAAACTTATAAATTAGCCTCTATGAAAATTCAAACCATATATAAAAAAGCAACTCAAATTCAAGAGCGAAGACAGTTCTGATGTTGCTAAAACCTCATCTTTGGAAATTGAGCTCTTCTATCTAATTTCAGCTTTAATTGAATTCAATTCAACCCAATAAGCATTTATTGACATACTTTGTTCCAGGCACTGTGCTGGGTACAGGGGACTATGAAGGAAAGAAATCCTTAATTTTAAAAAAAGATTCCAGGGAGTGGGGGGGGGAGAGGTGGGATACAATTGGATAATATGCAAATGTAACATTAAATACAAAATAAATACACAATACAATTAGAAAGTAACTTCTGAGGGAGAACACAAGTCACTAAACATTTAAGTGCTATTATAATCAGAGTAATATGATCACTGAGCCTTTTCCCTTTAAAAGTCCATTATCACTAAACAATAATTATTAAATTCACTGGTGTAAGGCCACCGAAGGGGAGGCTGCCATTTTGATGTACTCCAAGAAGTGTTCAACCCACACTACCCTCTGGCTGCTTCCTATTACAATGAATTATTCTTGACAATTAGTTTAGTTAGTCAATAAACAGTTATTAAATGCTTCTTGAGTGCCAGGCATTATTCTAGAGTTAGGAGTGGCAAAAAATACAATCTTTGCCCTTAAGGAGATCCCATTCTAATGGGAAGCCAACATGCAAACATCTGTGTAAATAAAATACACATGCAGTGTAAATGGAAGGCAATCTCAGATGGAAGGTATTAAAAGAAGGGAGAGGAAGCAAAAGTCTCTTGCAAAAGGTAGGATTTCAGCCAATACTTGAAAGAGACCAGGAAAGCCAGGAGGGAAAAGTGAGGAGGGAGAGAATTCTAGATACAAGGGAGAGCCAATGAAAAGGCATGGAGTCAGGAAACAGCAACGAGAAAGCCAGTGTAGCTGGATAGCAGAAGAATTATTGAGAAGAGAAAAGTATAAGAAGACTAGAAAGGTAGGAAAAGACCCAAGTTGTAAAGACTTTAAATGTCACACAGAATCTGTTATTGTTGTTGAGTCATGTCAGTCATGTCTGACTCTTTGTGACCCCAAATCAGGTTTTCTTGACAAAGGTGCTGGAGTGGTTTGTCATTTCCTTCTCCAGCTCACCTTACAGAAGAGGAAACTGAGGCAAACAGGGTTAAGTGGCTTGCCCAGGGTCCCACAGTAGTAAGTGTCTGAGACCAGATTTGAACTCAGGAAAATAAGTCTTCCTAACTCAAGGCCTGGCACTCTATTCACTGTACCACCTAGCTGCCCCTTTTATATTAAATCCAGGAGATAATAGCAAGCTACTGGCACTTACTGAGGAAGGTAATGACATGGTCATACCTGTACTTTAAGAAGATCACACTGACAGTTCAGAGAAAGATGGATTGAAATGGGGTAACCAGACAATAGCCTATTACAATAATCTAGGCATTAAGTGATGAGTGTCTATGGCTGGGAGGTAGCTATGTGAGTGGAGGTAATAGGACATATACAAGAGATGTAAGGTAGGAATGGCCAGATTTGCTGAGAGATTGGATATGGGGGGTGGTTTGAGGGTTAGTAAGGAATCCAAGATGACAGTCAAATTGTGAGCCAGGGGGACTGGGAGGATAGTAGTGCTCCCGGCAGCAACAGGGAACTTTGAGAGAGCACATTGGTTCAGGAGAAAAATAATGAATTCTATTTTGAACAATTTGAGTTTCAGATACCAGCCTGAGATGTCCAAAGTGCAGTTGGTGATGTGGAACTGGAGATTAGGGGAAAGACCAGGGGTATATAGATCTGTGAGCCATCTACATAGAGATGATCATCCAATTCATGGGAAAAGAGAGTACAAAGGGAAAAAGGACAGAATTTGGGGTACACTCATAGTTAGTGGGTGTGACCTGGAGGAAACTATAGCAAAGGAAACTTAGCAGTAGCAGTCAGACAGATAGGAGGAGGACCAAGAACTATCGGTGTCACAACAACCTGAGGAGGTTCGAGTGTGGAGAAGAAGAGGGTCATTGACAATGTTAAAAGCTGTAGGGAGGACAAGAAGGACTGAGAAAAAGGCCACGAGACTTGGCAATTAAGGGATCACTGGTAACTTTGGAGAGTGAGCAACTTCAACTGATTGCTAAAATTGGAAGTCATATTACAGATGGCTTAAAACCAAATGAGAGGAGAAGAAATGGAGGCCCCAAGAATAAGTGACTTTCTCAAGGAATTAAAGTCATAAAATGAGAGAGCAATATAGTTAGCGAGGGTTATCTGATCAAGTTAGATTTTTTTTAAGGATGGGAAGACATATGTGTGTGATTTTAGGCAGTAAGAAAGAATCCAGTAGGGAAAGAAGAATCGAAAATTAGCAAGGTAATGGGGATGATACAGATCTCAAGCTGCTGAAAAAGACACAATGAAGTGAGATCACTGATACATGTAGAGGGGTTTACCTTGGCAAGGAGAAGGGCAACCTTTTCATGTGAGATGGGGTGAAAGAGGAGATAGAGAGGGAAAAGGCATCTGAAGGTCATGAAATGAAGAGGAGAAGAGAAGAGAGGACTCCCAAAAAACAGCCTCCATTTTGGAGGTGAGGTGTGAAGAAAGGTCTTCAGCTAAGAGGATGAGGGGGAGGGATGCTGTGAGAGAATTTGAAGACAGATGAAAATGTTTGGAACAGCTGTAGTGATAAGTAGGGTAGTGAACTAATTAGGGAGATATAAAAGGTAGCTTTACTACAGTGAGGACCCAGTTGAGGTTATATAATATTAATTTGTAATGGACCCAGTAAGCCTGATTTTCTTCAGGTCTGATCAGCAACAAATGAATAGGAGCAAAGGCGGTAAATAGTGGAAGTAAGCCAACATTGGTGTTTGGCAAGGTGTAATCAGTGATAGTAAAAGGGAACAAGGGCCTGGAGGATAGAATATAGTGGAGACTTGAGCTGGTTGGCCACCAGTTCCAAGTAGGGAAGGGATGACACTGTATTTAAGGCAGAGATGAAAGAATTGAGTGATGAATGGAGTTAGATAACTTTGTTGTTTCTATAGTGAAGGAGATGACAAGTCTCATATTTTTACAATTGTTTTTCATTTCCTTGTGTTCTTAGGAGGTTTTAATACCAGGGAAGTCTGTGGAAAATCTTGGAAACATATAGTTCCATCCATATATTACATGGGTTTTTTTTTGACAAATTTAGGTTGTATTTTTGACCAAAGGCAAGAACTAGGCTTACCCTTCCGTCACTTCCACACTCGTGCTTCTTGGTACAGTAGAATGTAACTTACTTGAGGTTAAGGGCCGGCTTAGTTTTGTATATATATTCCCAGCGTATAACACAGTGCTCGGCACATAGGAAGCACTTAATAAATGCTTGTTGAATGAGTTATTAATTAATTGATATCCACAGGTAAATTTTAAAAAGGGAAGAGTCACTATGACCAATAAATATTCTTCCATTCCATTAACATGGAAATATATATGTCTGTTGTAACTATAGATACTAAACCTGTCAAGGGTAAAAAAAAATACATACCATTTTTAATTCCTTTTTTCCTTCTACTTGATTATTTTCCTTTAAAAATAGTTTCAAGGATCATGGATGACAACAATCAATTTTTTTCTTTAACACTTACTGGGAAACTTCCCACTGAGCAATGCTCCTTGCAGAACCAAAGAGAAAGGGTCATTTTTACCTTAGTCGTTCAAGCAAGAAACACTGAGTTTTGCATTTGCTTCAATTTCAGGTGGTTTCTTTTCCTGTTGCTACTTTTATCTGGTGGGCAAATGTAGTAATGACTCAGCTGTTTGGTCTTTTGCTTGTTCATGGTACCCGAGAGGGATAAGACAAATCCACATGTTCCTCTTTGCATTATAAAGATTACCAGAGTATATACAAGCTTACAGGCAGTTCATCATTTATTTTAGAGCCAGTCTATCTCCTCTAATGCTCTTGATAGGACTTCTGTTTGGTCAAGTCACAAAAATAGGCAGTCCCTCAAACAGGTTCATGCCTTTTGCCATAATTTTGGCATCTATACGTTGCCAAGCTAAGCTTAGGGCTGCACTTGCTTGGGCATGATAGGCATTTTAGAATATCCCTTACTCATGAATATAAATAGTTATGTGGAAAGATTTTTTTTACAAAAACCAGTGCTGGTAACAAAAATCACCCAGAGATCAACAACTCTGAAAGAATCTCACGTCGCATTCCTTAGAATGTCGGATTAAACTAACATGTGCCAGTCAATATTGGTACACTGTGACCCTTGATGCCTCAGAAGCAAAACTATTAAGTCCAACATTTTCTCCTGTAAGCACTTATCTGTAAGGATGGCTAACATGTCCTCTGAAGCAGATATTGAAACTGATTGGACAATAGGTAGATAGCAGACAGGGGCCCAGGGGCCGACCTCTCGAAATAGGGGGAGAAAATCTTAATCTGCAACACAATGCAGCTCTCTGGAAACCCTATCATTTTCACTTCCCATGTGTCTGCTGCCTGACTGTGAATGGATTTGAAAAGGAATGGTTAGTGCTGAAAATTGGATCAGAGCTAACATTCTCTCGTTTTTTATCAGCAGCTGCCAAAGGTCACCTGACATAATAGCTGATGAATTCAAGCCCAGTGGATTTCATTTGCAATTTTCAATTTACTGAGGCCTCCAAACCCCACAGTGATAAAAGCTTCCCCTATCGTGGCCTGTCACAAACATCAAGAAACTGCACCAACCCACAAGAAAGGGAAAGGAGAAAGCCATGCATCATCACAGCTACAGATAAGGGGAACAGGAAGAAACGGTATCATGCAGAAAGGTGGGGAGCGGCATGTGTGGCTACTTCTCTAAATGCCAATTGTAATGAAAAGACTATGAAGAGCAATCAAATAACGCCAACAAAATGACAACATTTTTCTTTGGGGTTTGAAAATTGCCTTCTAATCCCTCACTTGACATGGCCAAAGATAAAAGGGAGGGTGCCAATACAGGAGAGAAAGGAGGAAGGAAGGAAGGAAGGAAGGAAGGAAGGAAGGAAGGAAGGAAGGAAGGAAGGAAGGAAGGAAGGAAGGAAGGAAAGAAGGAAGGAAGAAAGGAAGGAAAGAAGGAAGGAAGGAAGGAAGGAAGGAGGGAGGGAGGGAAGGGAACTGGGAGGAAAGAGTGAGAAAAAAATCTCTGTTTATTTGGATACTAAAAGTATGGTGGGCTGGATTATGTGAACCAGAGCTGTGATTTACAAAAACACCTATTCTCAGAGGTCCCATTATTAGATACCAGAGAACTGCGTGTAGCCTTTCTGAGAAACTATAGCTCCATGGATTCATTTGTGAGGGAATTAAATGGACTTTGCCACTAGCTAGAGGTGAGCATAGACACAACACATAGTAAGAATGCAATGAGGAGATGAAGGGCCATTTTTTTCTTGTCAAAGCATTGACAAATTATCTTGTGAGGCTCATGGGTGAGATTCTGCTCCCCAAAATGAAGATGAAATGTCTTTTGGGGGCAAGAAAAAAACCTCAACCCTATTTCTGGTAAAATATTTTGTCTTGCAAGACTGACATGTCTACTGTCATTTTATCCTACATTGACCAATGCCATAGGCATAAAAGAGAATAGTCAAAGTAACAATCACCATTCCAAATATGAGCACTGGGAAAATTAATTTCAGACATTAACATCTGTATCCCATAGCTTCTGGATAGATCCATTGAGACAAAAATGTCAAGGTTGCCATCTGGTTGGTCTCATATGCGAATTTCCAGTTCCAATATTGTTATTCTAACTTGATTGCTTTAAAAAATTTTATACTCTGAGCTGAAGAAAAAACAAATTAAATGGAGAGTTTCAATATACATTGTAAAAAAAGAAAGTGATTGCATATAAAAATGAGAACCTCTATTATTTGTTTTGCTTTTTGGATTTTTGAGCATATTATGAATTCAATGTGTAACTTTCAAAGCTATCTCTCTCGTCTGTGATTCCTTCTAGGCTTTCGCTGTTCTCTTCTTATTTATTGGTAGGAGCCTATCCCTAAACCTCCACTAATTCCTATCTCTTTGCTCCCTCTTCCCACTATTAGATAAAAGGGGGAAGGAATCTAGTAATAAATATACAGACGCGGGCAAAACAAATTCCCACACTATTTATATCCAAAAATGTATGGCTAAGTCTGCATTTAAGACCATCACCTCTCCCTCATGAAGCAGGCAGCAGGCTTTATCCCTGGTATTCTTCAATTGTGGAAGGTCATTGCACTGATCAGAATCTGTGCATCTTTTGGTTATTTTTCTGTCATTGTTGTCAAAGTATAAATTATCCTCCTGGTTCTGCTTACTTCACTCTGCATTAGTTTATATAAATCTTCCCAGGTTTCTATGAAAATATCTCTTACATAATATTTATTGTGTAATAACATTCCATTATATTCATAAAGCATAAGTTTTTCCCCATCCATTGCTCAACTGCCAGGCACCCTCTTGGTTTCCAGTTCTTTGCTTCTAGTAAAAAAAAAAGCTACTATAATTATGTGTACTTTTCCCTTTATTTAATATGATTGGGGTATGGGCATAGCAGTGGTACAACTGAGTCAAAGGTTATACCCAATTTAGTATCTTTTGGGGCACGGTTCCAAACTGCTTTCCAGAATAGCTAAGCCAATCTACAATTCCACCAACAGTGTGACTATTTTCCTGTAGCCCCTCCTACATTTGCAATTTTTATTTTTTGTCTTTTTTCAATACGATGAGTATGAGATGGGACCTCAGTTACTTTCATTTGTAATTCTTTAATTATTAGTGACTTGGAACATTTTTTCATATGACTTTTGTGTCTTAGTTTTGTTTGTTTTGTTTCAGTTGTTTGTGTTGTTTTTTTTTTTTGCTTTGAAAACTGCCTGTTCATATGCTTTTATCATTAATCAATGGAAGAATGGCTCTTATTTTTCTAAATTGAAGTCAGTTCATGTCATATTTTAGGAATGAGACCTTATCAGAGAAACTTGCTGCAAAGATTTTTCATTTAGTTCTTACTCAAATTTTAACTATTGGCTTTGTTTGTTCAAAACCTTCTGAATTTTTGTATCAAACTTGTCCATTTTTCTTCTGTGATATTTTCTATCCCTTGTTTGGTCATTAACTCTCACCCTATGCATAGGCCCAATTGATAATTTCTTGCTCCTCCAGTATCTTTACCATATGACCTTTAATATCTAAGCCATGTATCCATTTGTACCTTATCTCAGCATTTGGTGTGAGGTATTGATATAAAACCAATTTCTGCCTGTCTGCTCTTCAGTTTTACCAGAAACTTTTTTTCAAATAATGAATCCTTACTCCAGCAACTTGGATCTTGAGGTTTAATCAAACACTAAACTACTTGGTTCATTGTCTTTTCTGTGTTGGGTACAGAATCTGTTTCACTGATTGACTTCTCTATTTCTAAACCAATACAAAATAGTTCCGTTGATTATTGCTCTGCAATATAACTTGAGATCTAGTAGTGCTGAGTTCCCTTCCTTCTCACCTTTTTTTTGGCTCCCCCTTGAGGTCCTTGACTTTTTGCTCCTCCAGATGAATTTCATTATTATTTTTTCTAGCTCTATAGAGCAACCCTTTGGTGGTTTGATTGTCATGGCACAGGGTAGGTAAATTAATTTAGGTAGCATTGTCATTTTAATTATAATGGCAGGACAAAATTTCTCCAATTATTTAGGTCTATCTTTATTTTCATAAGGAGTGTTCTATAACTGTATTCACCTAGTACAGTGTATCTCAGTAGGCAGACTCCTTAACATTTTTCACATTTTCTAGTTATTTTGAATGAAATTTTTCTTTCTGGCTCTTCTTCCTAAGTTTTGTTAGTAATAAGCAGAAATGCTAATGATTTATTTACATCCATCAAATTTGCCAAAACTCTTTTTGATTAATTTTTTAGTTGGCTCGTAAGCTTTCTGAAAAATAAACTATCATATCATTGAAAAAAGTAATAATTTTTCTTTTTGCTCATTCTTATTCCTTCATTTTCTTTTTCTCATCTTATAACTATGGACAATGCTACTAGTATCAATAATGACCATATTTGATTCACCCTTGACTTTCTTATAAAGGCCCATTTATTTCTATGAATTCTAATGCTTGTAATAGAAATGGATGTTGATTTTTTTGTCTTTTCTAAACCTATTAATATAATCATGAGTTCATCATTCTTGTTATTAATATAGCCTTTAACAAACTTACTCTGGTAATAGTGCATACATTTTTTGATATGTTGCTATAGCCTCTTTGCTAGTAGTTTATTTAATTTTTTTTGCATCATGCTACTTGGGGATATTGGTCAATAATTTTCTTCCTCTGTGGTTTGGGTATCAACACCATATTTGTATCATGGAAAGAATTTGGTAGCTCCCTTCTGTTTATATTTCATAAATATTTTCTGTAATATTGAAATATTGGAATTGCTCTTTGAATGTTTCTTCTCGAACCCCTCTAATTTCAGAATATTGGTACATGATCCCATCCTTGGCATTCAGGAAATGTTTAAATACGTATTGATTGATGAATCAAAAGCAACTGGCAAAGGTTTAGTAAAGGAAATTTACTCATCAGTTGATCTGTCCAATGACAGTATTTCTCTGGAGAAAAAATGAAGAAAGACAGCTTTTGTAGCAGGATATCTACCTCATATGATGGTTATATTACAATATCTTTTATACGGTGCTTTAAGTTTTCAAAGCAATTTACACATGATTTCAGTTGCTTCTCACAATTACTCTGGGAGGTATGTACTATTATTATTATTTTAAAGATGAGAAAATTGGTGCTCAGAGAGGTTAAATGATTTTCTCAGTCATACAATTATCTACCAATTAATCAATCAGCAAGTGTTTATTAATAGCCAGTATTGCTCTGATGCTTTAAGGTTTGCAATACACCTTACATATATTATTTCTTTGGATCCTCACAACAAACGTTCAAATTAGGTATTATTATCCTGATTTTGCAGATGAGGAAACTGAGGCTGATAAGGGTAATTGACCCAGGGTCATGTTACTAAGCGGGGCAGCTAGATGGCACAGTGGGTAGACTGCAGAGCCTGAAGTCGGGAAGATCTGACTTCAGATTCAGCCTCAGACACTTATGTAGTCCCGGGCACATTCCTTAACCCCATTTGCCTCAGTCCCTCAACTATAAAATGATCTGGAAAAGGAAATGGCAAACCACTCCAGTATCTTTGCCAAGAATACTGCAAATGGGGTCATGAAAAGTCAGACATGATTGAACAACAACAACACATTGCTAAGTGTCTGAGACTGGATTTGAACTCAGATCTTCCTTCCTCCAGTGCTCTCTCCGCTGTGCCATCCTACTGCCTCTAGCAGCTCAGGCTGATTAGGTGCTCATTAGTGCCAAGCACTTTGCAAAGAGTCAGAAAGAAAATGTGGAGCCAAATTGTCATGATTTCAAATGTAGCTCTCTATGTACTACTCCAGGTTGCCTCTCACCAAATTGTTCAAAGTACTTCTTTTAATGCAAATTTGAATGACCTTGCATTTCCTCCAAATCTTTGAAGAGAATCAGTGTCTTGGCTACATAATTATGCTTGGATTTCACATTTGAAATAAGAAAATGCAGATTTATTTTAAATTACAAAAAAGAAGCGTACTTAATGTGGAAATAGCTACTTTTGTCTTTTCAGATTTCTCGTCTCCCTCCTTCCTCACCCCCCTGTCCCTTGCAACATATATATTATTATTTTGGGGAAGGTCCTTTTAGAAAGATAAATTACAAGATTCTATAAGTTCAAAGAGGTTTCTGTACATTATCTTTGAATTGTTAACATACTACAGCGATCTCAGCCAGGGTAAAAGATTATTTAAAGGTCTTAAATTAATCAGGTTTCTGAACACACATACATACAACATCCTAATGGTTTTTTATTATCTCTTTTCTTTTGTAGCATGGTGGAAGGCCAGCCATGCTTCCTGGTCAATTGTGGCATACCCAAAAGGTTATTCTCCTTCATGTTCTTTCTATTACAAAGCCAGATCTGCAGTCACCGAGGCAGAGTCTCAAGTTATCCTTGTAGGCTGATTGGTTAACAGAAAGTGATGGCTATTTATCATGTCCTATGATTAATTACTTACAATCAAAGAAAAAAGTATTTACTCTGCAGTTTTAGTATTGTGCGGCCTTATGCATTCCATGAAGGGAGAACCTTGAATGATGGGATTGCAGAGTATATTTTTAATTCACTTCTCCCAGTGTTGAAAGTATTGAAGCCAGACCTCACCCTCACTGAGAGAGCCTCAACCCTTTGAGAATGTTTGATTTCACCAGAAAGCAGACTCTCTCTTCCACACAGATTGCAACTCCTCTGTGAGTTGGCGCATGGTCTTCTACAGTTGATAGGAATGACAATTTCATTTCCCTGTGACCAGATCACTATGAAAATATTTAAATGATGGCAAGCATGTTTCAATTGAGTATTTGGATGACAGCTAGCACCTTCGGGAGCTTCCATTTGATTAAAGTAGCAGTAATCAAACTATGGTCTCCAGGCCTCCGGGGACCCTGAGACCTTTTCAGGGACGCAGCAAAATCAAAACTATTTTCACAGTATAAGATGTGGTTTGTCTGTTAAAATATTCTTTTCTTTTCCAACTAGGTAGCTACATGAGGCTAGATTTTCTTCAAATGCTTTAACCAGAATAACATATCACAACAAATTGAAGAAGAAAATATGGGAAGACAGCTTTTTTCTATTAAGCTAGATATTAAAATATGCATAAATATAAAAGGGTCACTCTTTTCATTTTTTTGTTTTGAAAATCAGTTATTTTTCATAAGGTTATGTTATTTACATTAACATGGACTGGGATATGTGGTTCTTTTAAATGAATTAATAGAGTATCAGTTTTAATTTCTAACACTATATTCAGTAATATAGTTTACGTGTGTGTGTGTGTGTGTGTGTGTGTGTGTGTGTGTGTGTGTGTGTGTATGCACATAAGCAAAAGTTCTTTGGGGCCTTCAAAGTTTTTTTAGAGTACAGAGGGGTCCTGAGGCCAAAATGTTTGAGAACTGCTGGGTTAGAGAATGTTGTCAAAGGGGGTCAGCTTTTGAAGTGTGATCTTCAGGTGCACCGATAAACTCAGACTCTCAGAAATGGAAGGGGCCTTGAATGTTACCACTTGGTACAAACCTATCTTATTAGAGTTCAGGAAACTAGCGTTCACAGAAAGGAAATGACTTGTCCAAGGTCACAAAGCTAATAAATAATAGCATTCAAATCCAGGTCCTCTTACTTACAATCAGTGTTCATTCTATACCATCCGATGAGGGATAGCTGAACAAACAAGGAGATAGGAATTTAGAAATTTAGAATGCCACATTTTCAGTAAGTTCTTCTTAAAAATATAATTTATTACTTCATCAAAAAATTAAGCATTAGTAAGAACAAGGACAAATGCCTGGGTAAGCAAACTGTCCCAAATAGACTCTGTCACTTGCTTCAAGGGTGTAATTTTTCTGTACTAAACCATGAAATTCAAACCTAGCCTCATTTGGCTCCATTTGACTGGATTTCAAGACTTCCTTCCAGCTCATTCAAGAATTTGAACTTCCTGAGCAGACAAATGGTATTTACAGCAGTCAGAGGCCTTTCCCCAATGATTAGGATATTAGTAAGGAGATGCTGTTAATGAAGAATGAGTTGCCTTTCCCTTGTCCCCACTCCCTCAAAAAGAGTACTGTCAATCATAGGATCAACTATGGCTTTGTACAGAGTTTGAGTGCTCTGAATTGGAAAACAACTATTTTAGTGGCTAATTAAAGGGTATTACAGCTGATTGAGTTTGTGTAGAATCAAGGAAATTGGTGGAATTGGAGATGGACATACAAGGCAACCCTACTTTTCTTTCTGCAACATTTCCTTTACTAATGTCTGCAATTGGAAATCAGGTCTTGAACAAAGTTCTCACAAGCAGGCTGATGAAGTATGATTGCAATTTCCAATGGTCCCATGAAAGAACATGGTGTTTTTTTCAAAGTGACAACACCTAATTTCACCTTTCAAATCAGGCAGCTTTAACAAAGGAGTGATCTTTTTTAAATGTTCCAGTCTTGCCCCCTCCCCTCTCTGTCTCTCTCCCTCTTTGTCTCTCTCTGTCTCTTTTTGTCTCTCTTTTTCACTCTGTTTCTCTGTCTCTGTCTCTCTCCTTCCCTCCCCCCTCTCCCAGTCTCTCATTATCTTCCCCAACTCTCTTGAATTAATCAATTCAATTGTTCATTTCAGCTTTGTGAATCATTTAGGTAAAACATTTCTCCTGATGGGGTTTATGTGACTTCCATGAAACACTGGTTCACATGAATCCCTGTCAATTGTATTTTTCAGCAAATTAATAGAAAAAATTCTGCCCTTTTAACTTATTATTTATTGACCTTATTATAAGGGGTAAAATAATGGTCCACAATCATATTATGCTTTATGATTACCAAGTACTTTCACACATACCATTTGGTCCTCAAAATAACCTACATAAGTATTATTATCTTCATTTTACCGATGAGAAAACTGAGTCTAAGCAAGGTAAAATGATTTCCCCTAAGGTTATACAGCTAGCAAATAAAAAAATCATATAAAGTTGTGTTGATAGAGAAAATCAATAAAATTATCTCATTCCACTTAAAGTAATTGATAAAAATGTTATAACCTGGTACCTTAAGCAGGTAGGAATGACTCTTAATCAAATCAAACAAATCAAAGGCATTCCAATTAAATGGGAAAGAGTCATGATCAATTTAGATGTCTCAAGAGTTTCTGGAGGAGTTGGAGTGATGCTGCACAAAATGAGTGTTCATATTTCCTAAGGAAACTTGGTCATATCCCCACCAGTGCAAGACTAAGAAATATCAATTCTAGTAAGTAGTGAAGGAAAAAAGCATATTACAGCTAAATCCCCCCAGGAGTCACTTGAGAGGGGAAGAAGGCTGGGGAGAGCCTCCAACCTAGGATTTAGTCTCCTCCCCACTTCCTTTAGCTAGAGGAGTTCATCATAAGCTTTGAAGGGTCTGTAGAATTTGGGACTTTCCATTTTTCCTTGGGTGTCCCAGAACCTGAACCCTCTGACCCCTAGGGCATCAGCAAGCAACACAGTGCCTGCATTGGGAGCTGAAGAAGGCTGGGTGCATAGCCCTACAAAGAGCCCAGCAAATAAGCTCTTCCTAGGGGAACTTTGAGCATCCTATGAAGAGGACAAAAGTATTTCCAGCAAGTAGGATGCATCTGGCTCATGTGCTCTCTAAGCTGGAAATCACATTTCCCTTGATGGTTTATGTACTTGCAGAAAAAGGTGTTAGAGAATTATTTTTCTTTTTGGAGGACAGATGTTTTGTACTAGCTTCTCTTAGCAGATATCCCTTTCTAAAAGCTACTTAACTCTGGCCCCCTAAAATGATTCTTAACTCATAATTCATAGCAAAAAGCACACCACTAGGAGCTTATGAGTAATAAAGCATTAGAAAGATATTTACCAACCTACTGGGCTAACCTTGGGGCTCTTTGGGGATATGGTAGCCATGATCTGGGGACCCAGTTCATCAGAGCATGTGCTATAATAGAATTCAGAGTTGGGAGGGTAGAGCCATTATTTGAAGGAGTATCGTGATTTTAAATTCTGTGTCCCTTCAACTACCTACAACTGAGCCATATTGACTATAATTTCACCTAGTCCACAATATTTAGTCAGCTCCAGACCAGACCATGCTCCCTACCCCATCCAGTCTTCCACACTTGCCATCTTGTTATATATCTTGCTTCTTCTGATATGTCACTTCATTGTCTGAACTGGACCTCCAGAATAATGCCTCCAGTTTCTATAGCTGAACTGTCTTGACTGGTAAGTGAATGACTGCAAACTAATCTAGCCCACTCTATTGAACTGGCCTCAGTCCATAAAACACTTCACATCCCATTCAATCATCTATTTAAGCCATTTTGTAATCTGTCCTGCTACTATACATGTCCCCTACCACCATCATCGCCCTTGCCTCCTTTCCATGCATTGCTCTAGAAATAATAATCAAGTCAACAGTACCATTGCATCTGAATGAGGCAGGTCAATTGACTGCCCCATAGCTCCATTCACCATCACAGTGGCTGCCTTGATCAAAACTCTATTCCCTTAGACACCAGTCCCTTCTATGTGCTATCTCCTCCTACCAAAATATAAGCCCCTTGAGGGCAGTGACTGTCTTACTTTTGTATTTATACGGAGCATTTATTCAAGTTCCTGGAACACAGTAAGTGCTTAATAAATGCTTTTTTCCCATCCATTCAAGCTTTCATTCATTCATATCTCTTTTTCTCCCTAGAAGAATATAATCAACTAAATCATAAAATGTTACAGTTTGAATGGACCTCAGAAGCTACCCATTGGCTCCATTTGCTCCCCTCCCACTCACTTCCAATTGTCTCTTACAACTGGGCTTCCTACCTCATTGACCAAAGGAAACTCTAGCCTTAGTAACTTAAAAGTCTTGATTTCACAAGTATGCTTGGATTCACACATCACGCATTTCACACAAGGAGTTTGTTGTAGTCAATTTTCTTGTGTGAATACAAATCATCAAGTCTAATACTTTCATTTTTTCTGACTCTTGATTCATGGAAAAGTATCTAGTAATAATAAATACCATTTACATAGCATTTCAAAGTTTGTAGAGCCCTCTACATGTTACCTCATTTGATCCTCATAACAACCCTGGGAGATGGGTGCTATGGTTATGCCCATTTTATAGATGAGACTGAGGCTAGCTAGGATCTCTCTCATTTTATCCTCACAACCACCTATTATCCCCATTTTGCAGATGAGGAAACTGAAGCAGGCAGCCCAGGGGTGCCCAGTTAGCAAGTATCTGAGGCTGGATAAGACCTCAGTTCTCCCTGACTCTAAATCTAGTACTCTAAGCGCTCTAGAGACTGGCTGCCAATTTGACAGGAAAGTAACATTTACCTACAGCTAAGGGAAGTAACTATTATTATTTTGCTTTTGTGTTCCCAGTGCCTAGGATAGTGCTTTGTACATTTGGACCTGTTTTGCTATTTCATTAATAATGGGAACTGCTGGTGTGGAAACTCCCTTGACTGATGGAAGAAGAGCAACTCATTTGTAACTTACAGTCTTAAAGAAGCACCAGAGGTCATGAGAGGTTAGGTGATTTATTTGTCCACGGTGATGTTATATGTCTACACCTGACCCTGTGATGTCTTGACTCCAAGGCTAGTACCATATCCACTATACCATGCTACTTCCCATCTTGTGCATAGCAGGCACTTAATGCTTATTGTCTTGACTTTGATCCTCATAACAAGCCCATGGTATAAGTAAGTAGGATAGTTATATTGATCTCCATTTTGGACATTTAGATTCGTCATTTAATTGCTATGGAGAACTCACAGGGTGGAAGCAGCCTACAGTACAGATCAACAACTTGCCTGGGACTTATGTTTGGAGAGTTAACTGAGATACTAAAGAGACAGTGTCTTGCCTATGGTCCCTTTGTTATTCTATGTCAAATGCAGAACTTTAATCCAGGTCTTCCAGAGTCCAAGGCCACTCCTCCATGCACTACCACATAGCCCCTCCCATTGTATATTTCAGGCATTCAATTCAATTAATTATAGCTGGCCTTCATAGAATATTTGTGCTTTACAAAGGGCTTTATATGTATTATTTTATTTGATTCTCACAACCACCCTATGAGGTAGGGTAGCACAAATATTAATATGCCCATTTTACTGAGGAAATTGGGCTCAGAGATTTGTCTTATCTGACAAATCTGATTTATATGATTGACTTATCTCCACCAAGCACTATTACTAGTTGTTACATTAGTTAGGCTGGGAGAAAGTAACTTTCTCTGATTGGCAGACACCCAGCTACTAAATGGAATAACTGGGATTTGAATCTAGGTCTACTGCCACCAACTCTAGAGCCTTTTCATCGCACAGCAGCAAACATTATTACTACCATTTATTGCTACATTATCTACCATAGAAAGTCCTATGATAGATGCTAAAGATTTAATAAGATATGTTCCCTTCTCTTATTGAACTTACAGTCTAGCATGAGATATGATAAAAATACAAATAAACTATAATATAAGATATAACATGGCAAGAGCAGAAGAGGGGTACTAAAAAAAGCCTGTGTCAGTTGCATTGAATATTATCATTTATTTATTCATCATGTCAATAAGTATTTATCAAGTATCTTACATATGTGAAGGACTAGAGTAAGAGCTGTAGCAAATATACAGAACACCGTGGCAGGCCCTGGGGGACATTTAAAAAATCAAATACGACACTGTTCCTGCCCCCATAGAACTTAAAATCTAATAAGGTAAATGAGGCAGATCATAAGCTCTTTCAAGGCAGGAGCTGTTTCACCTTGTCTTTGTATCCCCAGAGTCTAATAAAATGTCCAGTACATTGTTAGGTATTTTGATAGGTGCATGATCTCATCAATTCGGGTATTTCCTCCAAGAATACAGATGTCACGACCACCCATGATTTCTCATCCTGTGTGATTCCTGTTTCTGTCCTACTATAACGTCTCCTCTGCAGGTCTATCCAACATGTTGGGCACTTAGCTTCTAGAACTATTGAAGATGGATGGACATTGATGGAAGAAGAGAATAGTCCTATAGCTAACCCTCACTCTCGCTACATGACTGGCCTGCCTCCTTTTACAACCAAACATCTTTCTAAAGATAATATTAGCACCGATTCTCTGGAATGACTCTTTATTGGAAATGTAACTTTCTCACACCCACCATGACCTTGTAGTTACCCTTTGGGTGGTCCATTACTCGGTGGCACTCCATGACTGTACCAGTAAGGCAATAAACACAACATCAACAATAATCATGAATATGCCTATGTAGTTCTGTATAGCAAGGTATAAGAGACTCTCCATAAAGAAGGTAAAAGCAGTAAACCGTTTATTCAGACACCAGAAAACCATATCCCACAAGCCATTTATCCAGTCAGTCTACTTCATCATAACAGCAAGGAGCCTGAAACATTCAATACACAAGATAAGAACCTGGAACCTGGCCATCCCAAAACTTCTCTGATCCCCTGCTGGGGTCTTCCCCAAAACAAACTCACAGTACAGCTAAGTCACAGCCTGTTCAGTTCTAACAATCACGAGGGCAGTCATTAGCAGCCATTAGTAGCCATAACATCTCTCTCTCTCTCAGCATTTCCTGTGACACAACTTCCTTTTTCTGTCAGGAAGCTGCTCCCACCACATACGTCCTAGGCTTCCTGTGATGGAAGCAGGTCACATGGCCTATTAATAGGTGAGAAAGATCTTCAAATACAAATTGCTACTACAATGACTTATAGTCATGCAGCATGACCAGAAAAAGACTGATGTTTAAAAGCTCAAGAAAAAGCCTTATGAGGCTGAAGAACCACATTATTTTCCACAGGCAGTCCAGTCTTTAGGAAATTAAGCATCCACAAAGATTTGTGAAGTTCACCTGGTGTATTGAATCTAGATAATCTATTTCAGGTTTTTCCTCCTTTGAAATCCTTAACCCATCCTAAGTTTGAGCACCAGACTCTAGGCAGAGTGGGGGTTATTACCTTATACAGTGGAGAAAGGGAGGGATGGGGAGAAAGAGAGAGAGAGAGAGAGAGAGAGAGAGAGAGAGAGAGAGAGAGAGAGAGAGGTGTGTCCAGTTCACAATGAAGCAGAATTTGGGAAAAGAAACCCAAGTCATTAATCATATGGATTTGAAAATTACCAGGATAACTTTCTCAGAAAAAATGAACTCTTTGGAAACACTGTTAAACATCATATTACATTAAGTGACAGCAGAGTTATAATTAAGATTTTTTTAACCTGGGGCCAAAACCATTATGGGGGAAGAGGTGTCAAAAATAATCTTTTGGTGGTAGAAGGATAGGGGCAATGCAGCCAAGGGTCCATTTGTGCCAGGGTTCCCCCACCTGCTACTGGCCCATGACCCTGCTTGCTTGTCCTCTCCTTGGCTTTGCTTCCCCCCACAGACCTCCTGGGGATGTGGTCAAGTAAGGGAGCAACAGTGATAGGAACTGACTGTATAGGGAGGAATCCTGATCTCCCAGATGGAGAACTTCTCTGTCAGTGTTTCAAATGCCTCACACTAGTTACACATCTGTGTCTAGAGGTACTTAGAAACCATTATTTGATGGCGAAACCAGTGATGGAGTGTAGCCCATGTGGCACTGGCTACAAATACAAACCTGCAGCAGACTCTGACATTGAGGCTCTTGTTATATAAACTTGCTCTGCTGGAAACAGGATAATTAGAGCCAAGGACTGAATTTGGGGACAAATGAAGTCACCACCTCCACCTATTAGCTTGAAAATCAACATGAGGGTCATCTTCTATCCTGACTTATTTCCACTAATCACTATCGCCAACCCATGTCTAATTCTAAGTGCTCATATCACTGAGGTTGGGAAGTAGAATCCCTCTCTAACAGGCATACAAAAATTCATTGCAGCCTGAATACAATTCAAAGTTAATGAGAATATAGTCACCAACCCAGAATGAAAATAGGGAAGGATCTATTTTTCAAATGGTCAAACAGAAATATTGTATAGGTCTAGTATTGGACTTTCTAATATTCCCATTCCATACCCTCTTCCAATCCCCAATTCAACCCAATACAAATCAACATTCCTTAATCCAAACCAGACCAAACCAATGAAACATTCAACAAGCTACCTACTGTGTGCTAAGCACTGTGCTAGACCCTGGGGATACCAAGATGAAAATTAAATAGCCCTTGTTCTCAAGGAGGTTACATTCTATTCAAAGAGAAAACATGTACGTATATAGCCATATCTAGTCCACTGGAGAAGAAAATGGCAAACTACTCCAGCATCTTTGCCAAGAAAACCCCATGGATGGTACGGTTTATGGGGTCACAAAGATTTGGACACAGGTGTAAAAATACAGTCATATGTCACATAATTACCCAACAAAATGGAAATAAGGTGATCAATAAGATAAAAGCAAGTGGGGAAATTAGGAAAGATCTCATGTAAAATGATTCTTGTTATAAGTGTTGAAAGAAATCAGGGATTCTAAGGCATGGGGGTATGCTCAGCACAAAGGCAAGAAGATGGGGAATGAGAAACAGCAATCAGGCCAAATTGTCTGGACCATAATGATGTGGAAGCAGGAGTAAGATGTAATAAAGTTAAAAGGGTAGGTTCAAACCAGTTGCAAAGGAATTTCAATGCCATAGAAAAGAGTTTATATTTGATCCTAGGGGTTATAGGGATCTATTTGTGTTTACCAAGCAGGGGAACGATACAGTCAAATCTGCACTTAAGGACTATTACTTTAGCAGCTGTGGGGAGGTTGAATTCCAAAAGGAGAGGCTTGAGGCAGAGTGACCAATTAGGAGATAATGAGAATAGTGCAGATAGCAGGTGATAAGGTCCTGAGCCTGGCTGTGTGAGTGGAGAGAAGGGGTTGGATTGAAGAGTTGTTGTGGAAATAGAAATGGCATGATTTGTCAACAGATTGGATATGTGGCATGACTAAACCACACAAAAATACCTGCAATATAAAAATAGTAGACAAAGAAATTGAGATCCAGAGAAGTGCTGTAGCAAGCTATTGACACAGGGATAATTGTAGTTCAGGTCTCCAAACTCCCAAAGCAGTGCTTTTTCCTTGACATCATCATGATAAAGTTGAGTCTTGACACAAATCCTCTCCTAGTCCAATGATGATGATGATGGTGATGATAATGAGGATGGTGGTGATGACAATGATGATGGTGATGGTGATGATGGTGATGATGATGATGATGGCTAGTATTTATATGGAAGTACTGATAGAAGAACAGTTCATAGCTTTTTTTATAAATGATATTTTCAGTTGATATCAGTCCCAAAATTCTTGATCTAAATTATATTATCAAGGCTACCTACTTCCTTGAGCAAATCGTTTTCTCCAATATTATAGTCCTTTTATTACTAGGCAGTTTAGGCAAGATAGTTAAGGTAGCTGAGCAAGTTTCAAGGTTCTTGTCTTAATCTTATGTACAACTGATCTGGAAATGGGCATTGAAATGACACTCAGTTTAGTAACTTGGTCATGAAGATGCTACTTTGAGATCTATGCTGAAAGAATTTGTTGTTGTTTAGTTGTTTCAGTTGTATATGACTCTTCATGATACCATTTGGGGTTTTCTTGGTGAAGATACTGGAGTAGTTTGTCATTTCCTTCTTTAGCTTATTTTTACAGATGAGGAAATTGAGGCAAACAGGGTTAAGTGAATTGCCCAAGATCACATAGCTAGTAAGTGTCTGAGGCCACATTTGAAGGATGATGTGGTTCCCTTACTCCAGATCCAGCACTCTATCCACTGTGCCACCAGCTGTCCACCATGATGAAAAGATGAAAGAATGATGAAGTTCTAATTCTAACTTTAATACATGAACAATCTATAATTTCATCAGAGAAGGGAAATTATGGTGTGCAAACTTCCTCTGCTGTCACAATTAATAACTCATTCATACTTAATATCTAAGTCAGAGCAAACAGTCTTAAGATCAACCAGGTTAAGTGACTTGCTTAGAGTAACAAAGCTAGTAAGTGTGAGATTTGTGGTTGGAATTGAGATTTTCTTGATCCCAACTCACAAATTTTAGCTACTACTTACCATGCTATTTCTATTTGGAATGTTACCACTAGACCTTAGGATATTAGTTTACTCCCAGGAAGATACTAATCTGTTTTGTTTGGAATATAAATTTAGTTATCCTTGTCAACTACATGCCAAATATGTCTTCCCTTCAGAAGCATATTACTCTCTCTCTACTCTTGATGACCTTGTCAAACACTACAATTTTCATTATCTCTGCTCAGATGACTTGCATATTTATATGTCCATTCACTCCCTTGAACTTCATTGCTGAATCATCAATTGCCATTGGAACAATTTGACTTTAATTTTTTATTAATATGATTTGTTTTAATGCCACCAAATTTTCTCTCGGTATCCCTCCTCCTCCATCTCCCAAAGAGCCATCCTTCACAGCAAATAATATTTTTTTAAAAGAGGAAGAGAAAAAAAATCAACAAAATCAATCAATACATCAGAAATATCTAAAAATACAGCAACACTCCACACACTTGTGGACCTCCAATCTCTGCAAAAGAGTGGGATGTCTTTCATATCTCTTTTTTGGCAAGTAGTAGATAGAGCACTGGGTCTAGAGTCACTAAGTCCTGAGTTCAAATCTAGCCTCAGATACTAACTGAGTAAGATTAAGGGCAAGTCAATCTCTCTCTGTCTCAGTTTCCTCACTTATAAAATGGACACAATAATATCATCTACCTGCCATGTTTGTTGTGAGGATAAAATTAGATAAATTTTGTAAAGCAATCTGAAAACCTTGAAGCATTATTCAAATGCTAAGTATCAGTAATATTATTGGGGGTCATGCTTGTCTTTGTAATTTTACAACAGTCACTTGTGATTATTTTATGGTTATTGTTCTTTCTATTTTTATTATTTTAGGCATTGTGAATATTGTTTTCTTGGCTCTGCTTATTTCAACCTGCACAAGTTCATTTAAGTCTTTTCAGCATAATCTGTATTCATTATATTCATTGTTTCTTATAGTACAGCAATATCCAATTACATTAATGTACCACAATTTGTTTATGTCATTCTCCAGTCAGTGAGCATCTGTTTTGTTTCCTGTACTACTTTCATTAATAATATTGGTCTATAGTTCTTTTTTTGTCTTATCCTTCTCTGGCATTATTCATTAGGACTATATTTGACTTATAAAAAGAATATAGTAGAGTACTTTCTCAGTTTTTGAAAATAATTGCTTGGTATTGGTACTAATTATTTTTTAGAGGTTTGAATGAGTTCTCTTGTGAATCTATCAGGACTGGGAATTTTTCTTTGGTGGTTGCTTTGTAGCTAGTTCAATTTCCTTTTCTGAAATTGGATATTTAAAATGTCCATTGGGTCATTTTTGGCAGTATCCTTGTATTTACTTTGTGTTTTCAGTTTTGTCAGTATAAAACTGGGCATAGTAGCCTCTGGTAAATCTGTTTATTTCTTTTGGTTTTGCTGTGATTTCAACTTGTTCATTTATTATATTTTGACTTGATTTTTTGGCCTCTTCAATAACATTGGCTATACATTTATCTATTGTTAATCTATTGAAGAATCAGCTTTTAATTTTATCTTTTCTATGGTCTTTTTGGTTTCTAGCTTACTTCTCTTCTAATTTTTAATTGTGCTCATTCTTGCTTTGTTTATATGTTGGCTTTCTAATTTTTAAAGATACATACTCAGTTCATTAATCTTTTTCTTTTTGTTAATGTATGTTTTTAGGAATATAATTTATCCCTTAAAGGCTGTTTTCACTGCATCTCAGAGTTTATATGTTGTTTTATCAGTATAATTTTCTTTCGCAAAATTTTTAATTGTTTCTATGATTTGTTCTTTAACCCACTCATTATTTAGGAATTTACTGTTAAGTTTCTATTTGGATCCTTGTCTTTTGTGCTGTCTGAACTGATTACTATTTTTATTGTGTTATAGTCTATAAAAGATATATTTACCATTTCTACCTTTTTTACACTTATTCACAGCATCTCTGTGCCCTAATATGTTGCCATTTTTGGTAAAAGCTTCATATGGTTCTGAGAAATACATATATTCATTAATATTTCCATTTATGACATTCTAAATCTTTTATTTATAGTTTCTTCAACACTTTCTTGAAGTCTTCATTTTCCCTTTAGCTTATTTTTCTTTAAGACTTGTCTAAAACTGGAAGAGGGATATTTAAGTCTCCTGCTATTATTCTGTTACTGTTTAGGTCTTCTTGTAGTTCAGTTAATTCTTCTTGGATGAATTTAGATACTAAGCATTTTGCACCAAATCCATCCAGATTGTATCCACTGTAAGGTCCCCATTTTCCATTGTAAAATATCCTCCTTCTCCAGTGGGAGTATTCTTCATTGGGATTTCTGCTTACCATTGAATTGAGATTTCCCTCTTTCTTTCTCCTGGATTCAATTCCTCCCTTTGCTACCTCTCTCGTTCTTCTGCAGCCTATCTTCTTCCCATGAGAGTAGAGGCATTATTTCCTCTTTTTAAAATTTTTTTACCATTGACATGAATAGGGTACCTCATACATCCTTCTCTATCTACTTTCTCCCCTTTCCCTTCTGATGTGCCTTCCCATTTATCACTTTAGTCCCCCAAAATCACCACAATCAAAAAGAAAAAAATGCTCTATTGACAGAAGATTGTGAAATTTAATTCATAGTGTTTCAGGGCCATTATTTCTTCCATTTAAGTTCTGTTTTTCTCGATATCCTTTCGTAATTTTGTAAGAAAGACATCTCTTACTAGTCCCTCCATTGTTACTTTATTCTTATTGTTGAACCCTATAAGTTTCTTTCTCTTTCTGTTTTGTTCCCCTTTCTTTTCTAGATTAATGTATTTTTTAATTTGCCTTTTTTCTTGGTAACTGTATTAATTCACCTTTCTTGTGTCTGTTGTCTGAGGTATTGGCGAAGCAAATAATTTGTTCACATCTGGTTTCCTTTAAAGAAATGTTTCAAATGCTTTCTTTTATTGAACATTCAACTTTTTTCATTGACAATTAGGCTGAGGTTTTCAGAACATGTTGAAATGGGTTGCATCTTGAGCTCCTTTCTTCTGGAATACATTATGTCATTATATTCCATGATTTTTAGTGGGTACAAAGTAGTCTTGTGTTAGTAAAATTTTTCTTTCCTTCACTGGTCACTTGCAGAATTTGCTGTTTATTCCTGGAATTGTTAAGTTAACCACGCTGTGCTTTGGAGTTTGCAGTATACGGTTTTGTTTTGATTTGGTTTGGTTTTTTGGAGTCAACCTCTTTTTTGATTGGCACTTTGTTTTCTGTGTTAGGTTCTGGGCAGTTTTCTTGTATTATTTCTTACATTATGGTATTCAAGATTTGGTCCAGAAGAACATCTTCTGGAAGACTTACAATCCTTAAATTGTCTCTACACATATTGCCTTTGAAATAATTGCTTGCTATTATAGAAATCATTTTTCTTTTACCATTACTGCTTTTTGCTTCTTTTCTTTCAGATTGCTCTACAATATTGTATAATTGCATTTCCAATTAGTTGTTTTTTCTTTTGTTTCTTTGGAAAGACATCACCATAAATTCAAGTTTTTCTATCCTTCCAGTTATACCTACTTTGAAAGTAATAAATTCTCCTTTTTGATATTCTTGCTTCTCTCTTGAGCCATCTGGGAACATACTATACCATAGTTCAATGATGCCTTGGAAATCCAGAGGGTCCTCTGCCTCATATGCTGTGATTCATTTTCCTTTGTCTTTCAATATTTATTTAAAGATTCTGGACTTGTTCAGATGTTTTAGAGCCTGTATTTCCTTCTGTCATTAATATTTTTCCTATTGACATATCTACCTGTACTTAAGGTTTTTAATTGATTTTCTTCCTCCTGACATCTTTGGTAATTTCAGTCTTTCCCCCTCATATTTCCCTATCGATCTGTTTATCACTCCTTCCCTTTTGAAGGCATATCCCCCCAGGGCTGGACCTCAAAATTGTATCAGCCTTATCCCCATTTGGGCAATATACCTTTTTGCCAGTCTCAATCCCTGCTCTAAGTGACATCTAGGGGAACAGAACTTACCTAAGCTCAATGATAGTATTCTTTCCTTCAGGTCTAGTGTGCCCGCATCCTGCTCTCTCTCTCTCTCTCTCACACACACACACACACACACACACACACATTCTGATACTCTGTTCTTTCATTCTGTACATATCTGCTGTTCCAGGCAGAGCAGAGTTGAGTTTAGGGCAAGGTCAGAACCTGCTGGGAGAGACTGCATCAGCAGTAAGGAAAATGATGACAAGATAGATCTCTGAGCACAAGAATGCGAGTCCTATTTTAATACACTGTCATAGTATAGGAGCTGGTGCAGGAGGGGATACTTAGTGAACACATTAGGGATTAGAGATTAGCTGTCTCTGGTGTTAACTTATCAGAGTGTTACCTCATTAGACTTCCGGTGTCTTGGCTTGTGGAGATGGCTAGAATTATTTTATTTCTTGAGCATAACAATTACATGAAGGAATCTTGAGAGTTCATGAGCATCGAAGAAAATGTGTATTCTTGTAACTTGTTGGTTATGTGATAGTATCTCATTTTGAACTAGATGTCCCAGATAACTCTCAAACTGAACATATCCAAAACAAAATTCATTATCTTTCCCCCTCAAATGATCCTTTTTCAAATTTCCTTATTTCTGTTAAAGGGAGTTTCTTGTATCATTGAAATCACAAGTCCAAGTCTCTATCCCTATCCCTATGCCCTCCATGAGTTAGAATGGCCAAAGGTTTCATCAATCAAAAATTTACTAAGAGCTTTCACTATGATAGGCACTGTAGTACACACTAAAGACACAGAAACAAAAATGAAATGCTCCTTCCCCTTAGAGAACTTACGTTCTAACAGAGCAGACAAAGTACAAGGCTGAAAATTACATAATGTTTTCTTACCTTTGAAGATTCACCACACATTGAGTTTGGGGGCTCAGAATTTTACTGAGAAACTTTGTGTCACCTTCCACAATCTCCAACACTTCCAACACTCACATGTGTGCAGGACACTGACTTAGGCAGTGTCTTAAATATATCAAAGATCTCTTCTTTTTAAAGTTTCTGATATCGCCTCCCTATCCAAGGGAGGATTGAAGAAGAGTCCAAAGTTCCAAAACCATTATTATGTTCCTGTGTTAGATTCATTATTGAACTATTTTGTATTTGTTCTCTTTATATTTATTCTGTGTAAATTTAGGTACATAATTGTTGTCTCCCCCTTTCAAACATAAGCTCCTTGTGAATAGAAATTGTTTCATTCTTTGTCTTTGCATCCACAGGGCCAAGCATAGGTGATTGACAACAAGCTTGCTGACTGATTGAGTCTTAATTGTGTCTTTTTCAGCTGCTACTAAACCAATAGAAGGGATAAGAATAGGGAAAGTATCAAAGTATAACAAAAAATTGGGCATTTTTTCAAGTTAAGAGTGTAGATACTATCTGTATTCCAAGTGGTTTCACATATTTCTCTTACTTTTCTCAAGTTGAAAAACAGAAAAAAAAAATTTGAAACTGGACATGCCCTAAATTTACACCATAGTAGCATTAATTAACTATGAGTCAGTAAGATATTTTCTGCACATTCCTGTGAGAGCCTATTCAAATATCAAAATGGGGATTTAGAAGTTTATTTGAATTTCTTCCTAACATTGTATCTACAAACTTGTTCTATTGCCATCATAGTTAAGTTAATGATAGATAGATGATAGAAAGAAAGAAAGAAAGAAAGCTGGATAGATATGGATGAAAAAGAAGAGAGAAAGAAACAAATAATCATCTTTTTTTTTTACCCAATCTGATCATTTTAGCTCTAGTTTGATATGATCCTCAGCACAGTTGAGATTGTCTCATGGCTACAGATCTCCAATAGAGTAATAAATGTCAGTGACACCACATGAGCAGGGTTTGGGGTTTGTTTTTGAGTGACCAGGGTATTACTTGATCACCAAGTATACAGACATACGTACACACATGTATGTGTGTGTGTATGTGTGTATAATGCAGAGAAATTTCACAGAAGCTCATGCTTTTTTTTACTGCTGTCTTAGCCCTTAGGTTGTTCTGTACCAACTGGTCCCTTGGTCTTCCTGGTCCTCCAATAATAAGCCCGATCACAGCAAGCCCTGGGAGATAGGACAGAAAGAGTCCTCATCTTGCATTAATTGCTCATATTGAAACTATGCCACATCTCTCCAAGCTAGTTGTTGCTTAGTATCCCTTTGATATGATAATGACATGCTTCTTAGCAGATGAATATGCAAATTAAAAGCAGTAATTTGGTGGCCTGCACCTGCTGACACCGCACTCCTAGGCTTCTGCGCTCGGCTACAGCACTGCCGCGACACAAAAGGCTAGCGGAGGGAAAATTAAATTCTAATGTCGTATATATTAAGCAGATGCTTCCACTTTTCTTTGTACACTGACTTACACAGAATTTTCCCCTGGAATCTCGGCTCTCTCTTTATGCGATGAATGGACACTGATGTGTCATCCACAGAAGCGTGCCCCATGTCATTTAAGCAGTCCCATTTTAAAGAAATGGCTTAACACATATGTATACTAGAAGATGAACATCTTCTCCTTCCTAGTAGAGCAGCAGATAATTTTACTTTTGATGCACAAAAGATTACACATTCATTCATTCATATATACAGTGTGTACTTGATCGGTGAGGCCTAAAACAAATTTCTGAGGCAAAGATGGGTCCAGGAATGGAGCTTTGCTTCAAACTTTTGATGACAAGAACACAGATTTAGAGGCATAAGGGACCTTAAAGATCATCTGGCCCAACCCCTTCATGTTAAGGGAGAAGAAACTGGTCCCCAGAAAGGGGGTGACTTGCCCAAGGTCACTTAGGTAATAAGCAAGAGAGACAGGATTTAAAATCAGACTTTCTTACTCCAAATTCAGGGCATATTCCAATATACCAGATGTCATCTAACAGTGAAGTGTCAAACAGCCCAGAATTGAAAGAATGGCAGACCTGAGGATTTAAAGTCCAGGCTTTGAATCTTTGGTCTGACAAATATTATCTGTGTGACAATTATTAGGTAATTTTGGAGGCAGCTAGGTAGAATAGTGGATAGATACCTCAGTATGAAGAAGACAGAAATACCTGTACTGCTTCATTTCATTGTGTGATCCTGGCCAAGTCACATAACCTCTCCTAGCCTCAGTTTCCAAATCTGCAAAATTGTAGTAGCAGTCATTCACAGGGTTGGTATGAATATCAAATGAATAATGTACATAAAGCACTTTGCAAAATTAAAGTTAGATATTATTATTGTTATTAGCTTTTGTGAGGCTATTTCCTTGTCTATAAAACAGGAGGCTAAAACTTGCATCACTGATCTCCTAGGGTTAGTGTGCAGGGGTAAAAGTTCTTGGTGAACCTTAGAGTAGCATAGAAACTGAAATAAAAATATTTCAAATGATCCACATATAAGCCAACAGCTCTATAATAGTTTTGACTGGTGGTCATATACTCTGGATATCATTAAGAAGGGTATAATTTGGGTACCAAAGAAGCCCATTCCACATTTGGACATTTCTAATTGTTTGGAAACATTGCTTTACATCGACCCTAAATCTGCCTCTTAACAACATTCACAAAATTTTAGTTCTGTCTTTTAGGATAAAATAGAGTTAAGTCAACCAGCACTAAAGAACCCAAGAGATGGAAGCGTCTTTGAAAGTCATCTAGTCAACCTATATTTGAACAGGAATTTCATGTACAACACCCCTGAGAAGTGGTCCTCTCCTCTCTCCTTGAAGTCCTGCAGCAAGAGACAACCCAACACCTCCAATCTGGAGCCATTTTTATGGTTTAGAAGGTCTTCCTTACACCAAGCCTCATTGAAACTATCACTCATCATGTCTAGTTTTGGCTTGGGGAGCCAACCACTATAAGTCTAGTTTCTCTTCCACATAACAATCTTCCAAATATTAAAAAAATTATATTCCCCCTCCCTAAGTCTACCTTTTCTAGTCTAACTTCTCCAATTTTCCCCATTCCTAGCCTCTGGCATTTTTTAATGTCTTCATGGAAATAAAAACATATTCTTGTGCTCTTGGTTTTGGTTGGTTCCTGAAGCAATGGGTGTGTAGGGGGAATAAAGAAGTCTTCCACTGACATTTTCCACCCCTAGCCAACCAGAGCCATTTTATTGAAGAAACTACCCCCTTATATACATGTCTGCAATTCATACTTGAACAGATCTCTGACTTCACTGCTATAAGCATTCCCTCTACCAATGCAGATCATGCCCTATCTGCACCTCCACTTTCCAGGTTTCTCTGTGAATCCTCCATTGATGGTCTACCAAACATGGCTTTCCTCTGGTTCCTTTCCTATTAAGTGAGGGCCAGTGCAGCATTCTGGCTATCCACTTCTTATCCCTTCTTCTTGCTATAGAGCTAGCCCACCTCCTTTCCTACCTAGTTCTGAAATTTCAAACTATAACAGAAAACGATTTGAATTTAGAAAAAAAAATGTATAAAAACCAAGTGACAGTTTTCTTTTTGTCCAACAGACCCACATCCTCATCTAGATTTATGTGAAAGAAAAAGAACCTTTTTTGCACCCACTTGAGGGGCTTACATTCTATGGATAGTGTAATCCGTTTCCCTCCAGAGTGGAATACAGCCATGACTGCCAGGAAAAAAAGACACTAAAAAGAAACACAAAACTCTCCTCTGTAACCTATCCACCTAGTGATGTATCCAGTTTCCATTAAAGTGAGGAAGCAGAGTTCCAAGGTTATATCTAATAACATGATAAGCACCTATTACTGATGAACTTCCTGGCTGTCAACATTTGCCATTTTTATTCAAGGTTTAACTTTTTTTACCTTTATCCAGTTACATGAAAGACTCACACTTGGATACTTTCAATTAAGCACACAGCCCTTTAACAAACATGGAGCAATGAAAAGAAGGCCAAGATCAATGGGAAAAGAAGGGTGGCTTAAGTTTCTCATTTTTCATGTTCCTGTATTGTCCAGGGACTGGCTTGTTTTGCTGAATATTTCTATAGCCTTTCCTCCATTTCTCCTTCACGTCCATTGTTCTTGGTAACCATGTTATCAACAAACTTTTTTGCTTTGATATGATGATAATAGTCAGTACTTGAAATGAAAGGGAAGAAAAGAAATGGGATGATTTTAGGCCCTCTTGAAAAGAAGCAGGCTGCTTTTCTATCTTATTCTGCCTCATTTCAGGTCCTATAAATAGCAATAACATGCACCAAGAAACATTTGGAACAAATGGGATAAAACCTGATCTATCCAACTGCTGGAAAGGGCATTGCACCGAGAGTCAGGAGATCAGAGTTGTAGGCCTAGATCTCACATGACCTGTGTCACACTTGAGATTCACCCTCCAGGAACCAGTTACCTTATCTGTAAAACGAGGTTGTTAAACTATATGACCTCTGAAGTACTCTCAAAAATGAAAATTCCATGGTGTCCTTCAAACTAAGATTTATTCCCCTTTCAGTCTTACTCTGATGCCTCATAACGGTGTGGACATGACCCTGAGTCCTTAAAGGTACACTAGAGAAATGTGGGCACTGTTAGATTGAGTTGTGATAGAAAGTTTCAAGTATGATCCCAGGATCAGACTGAATCTGCTGTGTGAGTGCCAGGCTAGAAAATTATAGAGAGAATTGTCAACAGTAAGTTGACTACTAGGAAATTAATACTTTGAACCATAGCAACCCCCCAAATGGCAGTTAGGTGGCACAGTGCCAGGCCTGGGGTCGGGAAGCCTCATCTTCTTGAGTTCAAATCTGGGTTCAGACACTTAATAGTTGTGTGCAAATCACTTAATCCTGTCAGCCTGTTTTCTCATCCGTAAATGAGCTGGAAAGGTGCATGGTGAACCACTCCAGTATCTCTGCTAAGAAAACCCCAAATGGGGTCAGGAAGAGTCAGACACAACTGAAAAATGGCTAAGCAACAAGAAACCTCCCAAAACAATGGTAAAGACAAAGTAGACCTCAGTCCTGCCCCTTCATTGTGATGGTAGGGGTTGGATGTAAAACAGATAAAAGAGTACTAAACTGTTAGACAAATAACAGTAACTACAGGTGATATTCTGAATTATATACACACATAACTAAGCTGTTACACCAATAACAGTAACTATGGGCACTCAAAATTTGAGATTTTTGTCCAATTACCCATAAGCTGACATGTTATTGAAATAACCAGACCAAATCTCTATTGATAATCTGGTAATGAATGAAGTCGTGAGAAAAAAGAAAATTGAAGCTAAATGAAAGGTGGCTCACAGATTCACTTTGGTGAAGTTGGTGGAGTCAGTTTCATGGCATGACCAAAATGATTTAGAAACATCATTTCATAGGACACTGCTCATTTCTTTTCTTTTGGTGATCATCATAAATACAAGCAAAAAACCATGAAGACAATTGCAGCTGATGTACAAACATCTGTTATGGATGATGAAGGGGTTGAGAAATTATTGAGAGCCTTCAAATGAAGGACTTGATAACTTCAATTTCAAAGTAGGCACAGGAGGGAATGATGAAAAGTCTGCAGGTCTGAAAGACCTCAAAACTTGGATTAAAGCAACAATCCATAATGATTTCAGAAAAATGGTGATGAAACTTCTCATCCACTCTTTGGTCAAAAAGTTATAGCCTAGAGCTTAAGAACTAGACATTCATTCTAATACACAACCAATATTTGCTTGCCATGTATTTGTTATTTGTAGAGATAAGGGAGGGCTTTCAAATAGTGAAAGGGAGAGTGGATTGATGAGAAATAGTAGAGATTAAAATAAAAGAGACTATCAAAGAAATCCTTTTAAAAGTTACACTGAGGGAAGACAGAGGAGTAATTTGTTACTGCTGGAATACATACATTGCATGTTGGATGACTTCACAGTTTCTTCTATAGTCATCATCCCTATTTTCCTCTGTGTTCTGAGATATTGGTGGTCCTGGGCAAATCACTTAACCCTGTTTGCCTCAGTTTCCTCATCTGCAAAATTAGCTAGAGAAGCATTGAGCAAACCACCCCAGAATTTCTGCCAAGAAAACACCAAAGTGAGTCAGAGATGACTGAAACAACTGAACAACGACATCTTATAAAATATGACTAAGATTTGAGAAGCAAAAGAGAGTAAAGACAAAAGCTTGTAGCCTATTCTGAAGCCTTGAGTCCTTATTTCATGAATACTTTCTTTCAGAAGAGTTGGAAGGTTGGAGGGCACTTGTTTGGTCAAAACCAAACAAATTTGTAAAAATTAAATTTACTATACCTTGACATAAAGGAAACAAGTGGTTACTGGGAACTACATGAGAACTGGCTTCATGATTGCATTCAGCCCATTTAGTAAAGTAAGAACAAAACCAACCTTAAATTAAGGTCTGAAAAAGGCTTCTAAATAAGGTCTCATTCAAACTCCTAACTTGATCTATGAAATTGGACTAAATGTCTTTGAATCTAATTTACTTGTTTGTAAAGGAGAAGAAAAAAGAATAAAGATGTCTAATCTATTGCCCATGGTGTGGGACAAGGGGCACTGAAGTCAGAAAATTAAGGTTCTAGTCTCAAGCCTGTCACTAGTTAACTCTGTAATCTTAAAAACCACTTCATATCTTTGGTTCTCAATTTCATCACATATAAAATTAAGGAGATGGACTAAACAATCCCTAAGGTCCCTTCCAACCTTGAAATCAGAAGATTCCACATGATAGCAATTATTTTTTCAATTTTTAAAAAATTTGGCACAAATTTATTATACTTATATTTATTATATGCTATATAATTTATTATATATTCATACTATAATTTTATACTTATCACCTTTAATTTATTATATTCATCATATATTATACTCATTTATATACTATACATACTCTTGTGCCATATATACATATATATAAATATATGTATTATTTTGTATACATATGCACACATACATATGCATACACATAAATCTCACAAGAGAGGCTTATAATTAAAGAGAATATTCTGTTTCTGTCATTTTAAATAATTGAGGCGTTCACAAATCACAAAATTATAAAATCTTAGAGTTATAAGTGATCTGAGAGGCCCTATATTCCATCCCCACCCAAGATGTGAAAAACCTTCTTTCTTCTGTGATGTTTTCATTTTTTTTTCAGGAATTAGATCATTGGAGCCACAGTTTATCAGGATTTATTTTGGAAAATGTTTTGAAAAAGTAGTTATTTTCAACAAATTACATCCTTCAGTTAAGAGCTCTGTTGCTTCAATGTTCCTTCTGAATACAGATTTCAAATACCATAATTTGATTTGCTGAATTGTCCCATCACATCTTTATATGCATCGTCTAATAGGAATAATTTTATTGCTACGTTATGACCAAGTGTACCTTTCCCAAAGCGAAATGGACATGTCAATAACCCAACTGATTTGGCCAATGTAGAAAATCAAATAAACTAATTTTGACTTTATTGTGGACACTGTGTGTGTGTCTCTATGTGCACATGCAATGCACAAATGGATGTGTATTATCCAGTATGGCTATATAATTAGTTAGATAATTGACAAGTCTACACTTCCCCCTAGAGCAAGGAAGATAAAATGATAATCTATGAGAACACTTTTCCTGTCAGTAGTTAGCTATAAAGTGGTAAACAAAGCTGATATATTTCAACTGGATCTGTTTTTAAATAAAGCCAAATGCTTTAATCAAAGTTTATTTGAGCACCAAACTATGTTTTTTGGGATGGATGCTTCCACTCAATTCAATGGACATTTATTATACAACTTTTATGTGTCAGGCATTGTTATACAATGGGGATAGAAAGACAAATACACAATCCTTTCCCTCAAAGAGATTGGTTTCTATTAAGGAAATATGCCATATACATAAATACATGCATACACATATATATGTACGTGTATGAACAGTGTCAAATACATATATATTACACATTATATTATAGTATATACAAAGATTTTTTTTTTAATTCTGGAAGATAGAGATGAGAAGTAGAGGCTATTCCAGAGATGGTTTACAGCTTAACTATCCATGATCCCTGACTTCTCCCATCTGACAATGTTCTTTCTTTTCTTCTCCAAATATTCCTTGAACACTTAGCTTGATTTTCTCCTTTGCCCATGTCATTCCCTACCTAGTCCTAAAGTGCACGGTATGGTATGATATGATATGTATGTATATACATGCACATATGTATTACACACAAATGTGTATGTAAATACTATACAATATAATGTATGCTGAACATATATAGCATACACACATGTATAGTATATAGTTTATACTACATGTATCTACACACATAATATATACCATGCAAAATAGTATATACTACACGTGTATATGAATGATACATATACATGTGTATAGTATATACTATATATGTCTGTTCCATATATACGTGGGTGAATAATGTATGGTTTACACATATCAATAGACATATGTATATATAGCATATACACACATAAATGTATAGCATATACATGTATTGTATAACAACACACATATATATCATGTAATATTATGCACAAAAAGATACATCTAATTAATACAAGGTAGGGAATGACATAAGCAAAGGAGACAACCAGATTAAGAACTATTTTTAAATATATTTAGACCATTTTCCATTAGGAAATTGTTTTGTTTTTAAATATTTCTGTTATTTATCTATATTTCAGATATCAAAATCAAATCACATCAGGGATATTTGATACATTTTTTCCCAAATTGGCAGCATCCCCTCTTACCTGAGTTGCATTAATTTTGTTTTTGCAAAAGTTTTTTAGCACCATGTAAACTAAATGACCAATTTAATCTGTTATGATTGCTGCTATGCATTTTTTTCACTAAGAATTCTCCCTCTAGCCATAGCCATGGAATGTATATGATCTGTTTCTCTTTAAAATGTTTTATGGTATGACATTTAATATTCAGGTCCTGGTTCCATTTTGAATTTATTATGGTATATGGCATATGATGTCAGTCTAAACCTAAATTCTTCCAAACTGCTTTGGGGTTTTTCTAGTAATTCTTGAAAATTAGGGAGCACTTCCTCAGGGAATTTATATTTTTGGGTTCATGAAGCACTGGGTTATTGATTCTGATTATTTCTGATTCTTCCTTGCTTACTTTATTCTACTAGTCTACTTTTCTATTTTGTGGCTGGTACCAAACACTTTTGATGGATATAGATTGATGGTGTAAATTCGTCTTTCATTCACTTTTAATTATGTCCCTTGAGATTCTAGATCTTTTTTTTTCCTACAAGTGAAGCTTTCCATTATTTTTCTATTGCTCTATGTGTAGAATTCCTTTGGCAATTTGATTCATATAGTACTAAATCTGCAAATTAGTTGAGGTAGTATCATTTTTCTGATATTACCATAGCCTAGCCATGGGCAGTGATTATCCCTCCATATATTTGAGTTGCTTTTTTTAAAAATTTTTTAAGTCTTTTTTAACTGTATCTATACAAATCTTGAGTATGTTCCAGTATGTAAATTCCCAAATAGTTTATGTATTTTCCAATTATTTTGAATGGAATTCCCCTTTCTATTGTTTCCTCTAGAATATTATTATTGCTATATATAAACATGGTTAGTTCTTTTTGGTTTTAGTTTGCATCATTCTAGTTTACCAAAACTATTAGCTCCTTTAATTATTCTCAAGGATTTTCTAAGCAAATAATGTCACTAGCTATTCTTACCTTCCACCAAAGCTGACCTCTATGTGCCACCTCCTCCATGAATCTTATGGTCCCAACTGTTAGTGGTCTATCTTTCTTTAAATTACATTGTGTTTTTAATGTATATTTTAAACCTCCTAATAATGTAAAGATGCAGAGCTCATTTCTTAAAATGCTGACTTTGAATTGCAGACAGTACATCCACTGGAGAATAAACAATTTGGAAAGCATATGAAACTCTGAGGATGGAGCTGAACAGAGAGGCCTGGAGTATGCATACTAATTTGGGAGGTTGCTACATGGAGGTTGTAATTGACCTTGGAAATGGTGAGCTCCAGGAGAGGGAAATTATAGGGGGGAAAGGAAGGACCATGAGGAATGTCTACACTGAAGAGATGGGGGAAAGAATCACAGAATTTAAGAGTTGGAAGGGATGTTGGTTCAATATAGATACCCGATGAATTCCCATTATAAGATTCCCAACAAGCTATTATCTGGTCCTTGCTTGAAGACCTCCAAGGGCAGACAACCCCTAATCTCTTGATAATTTTTTGGACAGCTCTAATTAACAAGAAGTTTATCCTAACATTAAGCTGAAATTTGCCTCTTTGCAATTTCTACTCATTTTCTCATAGTTCTATCCTGTGGAGCCAAAAAGAACAAAATCTAGTCCCCTTTCTGCATTACAGTCCTTCAAATACTTGAGGACAGCTGTAATGTTCTCCACCAGTCTTCTCTTCTCTGGGCTAACCATACCCAATTCTTTCAACTGACCCTTAGATTCAAGATTCAAAATGAAGATTTTTGGTCCTATTTCCTACTTGGCACAAGACAGTCTTCTTCCTCCCAATGCTTAGGTCACTGTCTTTCTCCTGTGCACAAGTCCTGACCTCATAGTAGGTGACTTCAACATACATATTTGTAATCCCAAAAATACTCACACATTTTCAAGTTGCTAAATTTATTCATTTTCCATGACCCACTCCACACTCCTTCAGCTACACACAGAGATGACCCACATCTTTACTCTTGACACCACCCACAAGAGTACAATTTCAGTGTTCATAAACTTCGAAATCCATTTACTTATCTTTTATCATCCCATTTCCCCCTCAACTTTACAACCTTTAACCGTGCCTCCCCACTGTGACCTCCAGTTCTATCCTTCAGTTCTTTCCCCAGCCATCACACCTGTACTATCTACAGTGTCCTTTCCTCATCTGGACTTTTAGGTAAACCAGTTAAACTCTACATGACATTCTACTCCTAAGTCCCTTACTCCATTATCCTATTGCCAATCTTTCCCTGAAAAATTCCAGCCCTAGTTTATTCTCACCATCTACTGCTTTCACTCCAATTCACATGCTGCTGAAGAAAGCTGGAGAAAAATCACTAAACTCTACTGGCTGGGGCCCCTACAAATTAATGTGACATCATCTCAATTCACCCTCAGTGTGGAATCACCAAGTACTTTGTGGAGGGGGAGGGGTTGAGGAAAATGTACATATATAATGCAATAAAGAAAAATATATGTAGAAAAATGCAGAGGTTAGGGAGTCAAGATGGCAGCTGGAAAGCAGGGACTTGCATGAGCTCCCCACCAGGTCCCTCCAAAAACCTATAAAAATGGCTCTGAACAAATTCTAGAGCTGCAGAACCCATGGAATAGCAGAAGGAAGCAGGGCTCCAGCCCAGGACTGCCTGGATGGTCACTGGGTAAGGTCTATCGCATGGAGCTGGGAGCAGGGTGGAGCAGAGCCCAGTGTGTGCTGAGCCCAGAGCAACCAGACCAGGAGCCAGGTGGAACAGGCCCTAGTACCCTGAATCAGTGAGCTGTGGCAGGTATCAGACTTATCAACCCACAAAAACCAAAGACAACAGAGAAGGTTAGTGAGAAAAGCTGCAAGGACAGAGTGAAAGCAATTCACAGTTCAGCCACCACCCCAGGGGCAGCGGAGGTGGTGCAGCTCTGAGGACAGAACTACAGCTGCAGTTGCTTCCGGCCCCAGGCCCACCTAGTGGGAGGGATTAAGTGGCAAATCAGAGCAGGAGTGCAGAGACTGCCTGGATCTGAGTTGTGGTCAGGGTTGGCAGTTCTTGGGGAAGGAGGAGCGCTGGTGTGGCAGAGCTTGATGTGCAGAAATTGCTCTGAAAACAATAACACAGCCCCTCAGGCTTGGGACAAAGTACTCTCAACTATACAAGCAGTCATACCCTGATGAAACACTCAAGGGTCAAGTAGTTGGCTGGGAAAATGGCCAGGCAGCGAAAACGGACTCAGATTAAGACTCAGACTGGAATCTTTCTTTGGTGACAAAGAAGACCAAAATGTACAGCTAGAAGTCAACAAAGTCAAAGAGCCTACATCAAAAGCCTCCAAGAAAAACATGAACTGGTCTCAGGCCATGGAAGAGCTCAAAAAGGATTTGGAAAAGCAAGTTAGAGAAGTAGAGGAAAAATTGGGAAGAGAAATGAGAGTAATGCATGAAAACCATGAAAAACAGGTCAATGACTTGCTAAAGGAGACCCAAAAATACTGAAGAAAATAACACCTTACAAAATAGACTAACTCAAATGGCAAATGACCTCCAAAATGCCAATGAGGAGAAGAATGCCTTGAAAGGCAGAATTAGCCAAATGGAAAAGGAGGTCCAAAAGACCACTGAAGAAAATACTACCTTAAAAATTAGATTGGAGCAAGTGGAAACTAGTGACTTGATGAGAAATCAAGATATTATAAAACAGAACCAAAGGAATGAAAAAATGGAAGACAATGTGAAATATCTCATTGAAAAAACCAAGACCTGGAAAACAGATCCAGGGGAGATAATTTTAAAATTATTGGACTACCTGAAAGCCATGATCAAAAAAAGAGCCTAGATATCATCTTTCAAGAAATTATCAAGGAGAACTGCCCTGATATTCTAGAGCCAGAGGGTAAAATAGAAATTGAAAGAATCCACCAATCGCCTCCTGAAAAAGATCCCAAAAAGAAAATTCCTAGGAATACTGGCATCCAATTCCAGAGCTCCCAGATCCAGGAGAAAATTCTGCAAGCAGCCAGAAAGAAACAATTTGAGTATTGTGGAAACACAATCAGGATAATACAAGATCTATCAGCTTCTACATTAAGGGACAGAAGGGCTTGGAATATTCCGGAGGTCAATGGAGCTAGGATTAAAACCAATAATCACCTACCCAGCAAAACTGAGTATCATGCTCCAAGGAAAATATGGATTTTCAACAAAATAGAGGACTTTCAAGCTTTCTCAGTGAAAAGATCAGAACTGAATAGAAAATTTGACTTTCAAACACAAGAATCAAGAGAAGCATGAAAAGGTAATCAAGAAAGAGAAATCATAAGGGACTTACTAAAGTTGAACTGTTTTGTTTACATTCCTATATGGAAAGATGATGTGTGCAATTCATGAGACCTGAGTATTAGGGTATCTGAAGGGAATATATATATATATATATATATATATATATATATATATATATATAAAATGTATATGCACATATATGTGTATATATGTGTGTGTACATATATGTGTATGTGTATATATATGTATATATATTATATATATGTATATATATGTAGACAGAGGGTGAGTTGAATATGAAGGGATGATGTCTAAAAAAATAAAATCAAATTAAGGGATGAGAGAGGAATATATTGAGAGAGGGAGAAAGGGAGAGATAGAATGGGGTAAATTATCTCCCATAAAAGTGGCAAGAAAAAGCAGTTCTGTTGAGAGGGAAGAGGGGGCAGGCGAGGGGGAATGAGAGAATCTTGCTCTCATCAGATTTGACCTGAGGAGGGAATAACATGCATACTCAATTGGGTATCTTACACCACAGGAAAGAAAGAGGAAGGAGATAAATAAGGGGGGACAATAGAAGGGAGGGCAGATAGGGGGAGCAGGTAGTCAAAAGCAAACACTTTTGAAAAGGGACAGGGCCAAGGGAGAAAATTGGATAAAGGGGGATATGATAGGAAGGAACAAAATATAGTTAGCCTTTCACAAGATGAGTGTTGTGGAAGGGTTTTGCACAATGATACACACATGGCCTATGTTGAATTGCTTGCCTTCTTAGAGAGGGTGGGTGGGGAGGGAAGAGGGGAGAGAATTTGGAACTCAAAGTTTTAAAAGCAGATGGTCAAAAAAAAGTTTTTGCATGTACCTAGGAAATAAGATATACAGGCAATAGGGCATAAAAATCTATCTTGCCCTACAGGAAAGTAAGGGAAAAGGGGATGGGTGGGAGTAGGGTGACAGAAGGGAGGGTTGACTAGGGTATAGGGCAACCAGAATATATGCCATCTTGGAGTGGGGGGGAGAGTAGAGATGGGGAGAAAATTTGTAATTCAAACTCTTGTGAAAATTAATGCTGAAAACTAAAAAATTAAATAAATAAATAATGATAAAAAAACAAATGCAGAGTGAATAAAAAGTTCAGGAGGAAGCATGCTAGCATATGGTGAGCTCAGGAAAAACTTCATGGAGAAAGAGGTGCTATTACAGTGTCTTTTGAAAAAGTGAGGGATTCTAAAAAGCAGAAGTACCTTCTAGGCATGGATGGCAGTCATTGCAAAGACATGCAGGCTTAACATAGAGGGCAATGCATGAGGGAAAGTCAGTTTGGCCTACTCCTCCCAAAGACCAAAAACAAATTCAGGTTTGTGTATCGAAAGTACATTCCTGATTGATCAAAGCAAAGATAGAGAGAGAGAGATGGGGGTGGAGAGAGGGAGAGAAAGAGAGGGAGAGAGAAAGTGGGGATAGAGAGATAGATAGAGAAATAGAGAGAGAGAGAGAGAGAGAGAGAGAGAGAGAGATGGATAGAAACAAACAAACAAAGGAAGAACATATATTAAATACCAGTATGTTGTGTGCTGGGCCACAAAGTACTAAGAACTAAAGAAACAAAAATAAGAAAAGAAGATGGTCCCTATTCTCAAGGAATTGACATTTGAGTAGGGGAAAATAAAAACTTGAAGAGGAGATGAAATGGGAGTTACCTACTCAGGGCCCAGGCATGTAGACATAGGACAAACTGAAGAGTAAGCTGGAGGTGAAGTGAACTGAGAAAGATTGAAATAGGAAATAAACAGGAGAAATGGGGAACTGTGATTGTATAATGTGGCTATATTATTTGATGTGTTGATTGAGTTATTGTTTTTTTCTGAACTGTCTTTTTTGTTGCAATCATTTTGTAATGAGGGAGACACAATGATATATTTGGAAATGAAGGTGTTAAAAAAGCAAAAGATAGTAAGATAAATATTTTTAAAATATAAGTAGGTGGTGCTGGGCAGGTAGGTGGCACATGGATAGAGTATGGGGTCTAGAGTTCAAATCTGGACTCAGACATTTACTAGCTGTGTGACCCTGAGCAAGTCTCTTTAACCCTGCTTGCCTCAGTTTCCTCATCTGTAAAATGAGCTAGAGAGGGAAATGGCAAACCACTCCAATATCTTTGCTAAGAAAACCCCAAATGGGATCATGAAGAGTTAGATACAACTGAAAAAAATGACTGAAAAACAACATGTTCCTTCTACAACACATTAGGCTGAATTAGATAATAATAGCTAGCATTTCTATAATTTCTATATTTCTATATAGCTTTATAAATATTATCTCATTTCACCTTCACAACAAACCTTGACAACCCTGGGAAGTAGGTGATATTTTTATATCCATTTTACAAATAAACAAAGTGGAGCAGACAGAGGTTAAGTGACTTGCCTAGGGCCACATGGCTAGTGAGTATCTAAGGCAATATTTGAACTCAGGACTTCCTTACTTCAAGTCCTGACTATTGAATGAATCATCTGGTTGTCTCAGTGATTTAGATGACTCGAGTTATTTCTAGCTCTAAATCTATGATTGTGAGGTACCTATTCAACACATATGCCTTTATTTTGATTTTTAACCTGAATAAAAAGGGTTAATTGTATACATTACATTGTAAGGGGGTAAGAGGTAGTGTCCAATTAAAATAGGAACAAGGGCCACTAAACTGTATATAAGGGTCACTACAGCCTCATATTGACTTAGGAAAAAACATTAATATTACCACTGTTTTTATTTTATGTTGTTGTATTTTGTTCAATATTTACAATTACATTTTTGCATTACAATTTAATCTGATTCAGACCACTCTTGGGAGTGTTGTGGGCTATGGGTCGCATATTTGACACCCCTGCTCTGATGGATAGAGAACAAAATTTGGTCTGAGGAAGACCTGGGTTGAAATTCTACATCAGACACTGACTAGTTGTGTGACCTTAGGCAAATTAGTCTCAAAGTCCTTATCTGTAAGATGGGAATTACAGTAATAGAACCTACCTCATAAGGTCACTGTGAGGAACAAATGAGATGTATGTAAAGCACTTTGCAAACATCAGACAGTCAGCTATTATTCCTGGGAAATATCAGCTAAATATAATTTTGAAAAAGAGAAAAGGAAATCCAGCCTTTAAAAAAATCACCTGCTCTCCTAAGGTTTTGGAACATATTGTCAATTATATGCATTTCTCCTTTTCCCCAATGCTTCTTCCTACCAGAGACTATTTTCTATGAATAATAGGATTCAGCATTAGGTAAAAACGACCCTAAATCATTCACATCTATAGAAACAGCCAATGTGACTTCATCATCAATCTGCAGGCTTGTTTAGAGGGCACAATACTTGTAATCAAATGCTACATCTTGAATTTGGCTTCTGGTGTCAGAGGTCTGTAGCAAGATCTTTTTAAATAGCAAAGAAAACATAAATGGGGTTTCTGACAGGCACTTTAATAGAAAAACAAAACAGGATTCAAAGCCATGGTGATCGGCCATCACAGATCACCAATATTCTTCCCAGACATTCATTTCTAAGCATTCCAAGTTCATCCCTGGAGTCTTCTGCTTAAATGACATGAGGTCGATGTTGCTAGTCTTTCCCATGAATGAAACATGGAGAATTGTCAAATATCCCCTTGGGAGCAATCCTGCTAACAGAACTGCCCTATGGAAATATGAGAGATCATTTGTGGCAACTGAGATTTCAAACGCTCTTGTAAAACCACCTGACGGAACTCTTCTTATTTATCAGAGACCATTTTCCATCAGGATCTCCACTTGTTTTTCTTAAAGAAAAAGAAAAACACATGTGCAGTAGCTGTAGAAATCCATTTGGAGATGAGATTAAAGATGCAGCACATTAGTGGAAAATTCCCTCAATTGCAATGTTAGCAATTGAGGACATTTATAAAGCACATGTTGTTAGCAAACATGCTACCCCCTGGAGGGTATGAAAACCAAGAAGGAAGGGAGTGAATGTGTTGGGGATGTTCATCAAGATTCCATTGGAGCTATCCCAGTTGTTAGAATTCAGGGCACATCTTTAATTAAGCAGCCTCGGCATATGAATACACTTCCATCCGTGGGCTCTTGACCCATAGAACCTGGGAAAGAATCATAGGTCCAGCACCCAGAAAGGAAAAAAGTCCTAATGTACTCCTGTGTTTGAGAAATGGTGACCATGGTTACAGTTCTGGGCTTGCAATTAGGAAGACCTGAATTTGAATCCTGACTCAGACTCCCACTAGCTGTGTGTTGACGGGCGAGTCAGAGCCATAGTTTTCTCATGAAAGTAATACCTGCAACAACTCAAGGACTTGTCATATGTCTGACTGAGCTAATGTGCGAAAACCACTTTGTAAATATCAATGTCAGTTATTATCAGTGTTGTAAATGAGAAGGGTCTGGAGGTGATTATATTCCTTATCTTATAATGGCCCCAAACAAACCTTAATGTGGCATAATGGAAAGAGTGCTGAATTTTGTATCAGAATAGATGTACTTGTCACTTGTATGACCTTGTCTAAGTCATTTAACTTCTTGAGATCTCAGCTTCCTCATCTATAAAGTGTTGAGAATGGACTAGATGATGTCTAAGACCCCTTTTGATTCACAGTTCTAAGATTCTATAACTCTAATATATTCTCACAACTAAAGAATCCCCCATGTTACTTCTAGTATCCTATCAATTCCAAACATATTTGATCAAATGACAGGCATGAGAACTCAGAGCACAGTCACTAGCTCAGAGGGATCAAAGCAGGGGACAGTGCAGGTTATTAGGATTTGTCAGGATTGATTGTGCATTCTAAGAATTAATTCTAATCCTAATTACAAATCTACTACTTCTTCTCTAGTCAGGAGACAAAGCTAAATGTCCGAAGTGCATTAGATTGTTACTAGTAATTTACAATGCACCTGGTTTTCAAATTTCACATAAATGGAGGGCTTGTCCATAGTCACAGAATCTCAGAGTTGAAAGGGATCTCAAAGGTATTTAGTACCTGAATAAGAAACACTTTTGTAACAAATCCAGAGTGCTCATTTGTCTTTTGCTTAGAACACCTTCACTGAGGTGGGATCCTTGTTCTACTTGGCTCCACAGAGATGGAAATAACAAAGATGCAAATTTAGACTTGATGTCAGCTTAACCCACCTAATAATCAATGTTATACAAAAGTGTACTTGAATGGATAGCCTCAGGAGGTAGCCTCCCTTCCTTGGAGGTTTCTAAGCAGAATCTACATGTCCATTTTTGAGTATATTAGAGTAGGAATTCTGGACACATGCAGGTTAGACTAGATGGCCATTGATAGCTCTCAAATTCTATGATTATATGAACCCATAATTTGTGGAGGCCATCTACTCCACTTCTGGACAGCTCTGATTATTGAGGTTTTCCTTAAATCGAGCAGATGTGAATTTGCCTCTATGCAAGGCTGTCTGCTACTCCAAGTTCTGCCCTCTGGAGTTAAGCAGAGCGAGTCTGTTCCCCCATCCATGGGACAATCTTCCAGATGCTTCCCTCACTTTGCTGAAGAGAGAACTGAAAGCCAGAAATAAGTGACTTGCTCATGATGATGTAGGAAACAATTGGGAAACAATTGGGAAAGCCAGTATTCAAACCCTTGTTCTGTGACTAAATCCAGTGTACTTTCCCCTAAATCATACTGTCTCTGCCTAGATTAGACCTTTCACTCATCCACTAGAGAGCTGGGGCAAATAAATATCTAAGTATTCTGCAACAGGAGCAGACTTTGTTCTGCAGCATCACACCAAGCGTACTATCTTTATGCTTAAAATAAACATACTATGTAATGTCAATGGAATTAAGGCAAATTCCTCCCTTTTCCCTCATGAACATTTATTTACATGTTGAGCTCTTTGTTTCAGGATAGCAAAGAAAGTGTCATTAAGCACACATGTAAATCTGAGTTAGAAAAACACACCACTGTTTATGGAAAGCTATTATAGAAAAAGCCCAAAAAACAAACCAAAAGTGTTAATATCATCCAGCGTCATTATAAACAGCTCAGTGCTGCCATGTCAAGAAGAAAAGAAATAGACAATGATTCCCTGTTACTCATTTTGACAGCAGTGATCTGTAAATACAGAATCCCTGAGGCTATTTCTTAGTGAAAAACTGGCTGCGAAGCTGTGTACCCACTCAGCCAACGGAACTGTGCTTTTCCAATCCTATGTCACATTCTGTTATTCATGGCTCTCTCCTAACCCCCTTTACACAGCCTAATTGCTGGGGCTTCCACTGACATGTCACAGCCTTCTTTGGATTTGCTGTCAGTTTCCTTGGGTTGAATTTTTTTATAAGCTTTCTAAATGGAGGTGGAAAGACAAGACAAACCTTGTTCTTGATTTAGCCCCCTCTGTCTCATAGAGTCAGGAGTTCTTCACTGTCCAACTTGCTATGATAGCTTTTTGCCTGGGACGTAACCTCTGATTGAGGCTTCCCGAAACATGCAACTTGTCTTTGGCAAATGAATTGTGAGGATGCCTGCCAGCTGCCAGACATCTCCATTTTTAAAACACCTTCAAAACTGCTTTTGGCACAGGTCCACAAATAAGCAAGGCAATCTGGAGCTGGAGGCTCCATGCTGTGTGCAAAAAGGGGGTGTTCTGCTACCTTTCTATCTCCATAAAGAGGATAAAATGAAGGAGGGAAAGGTAGGAGAGAATGGGCTTTTCATAGTAGAGGTCCTTCGGTGGAGATTTTTCACATTTCAAACAAATCATATGTGACTTTTCATAGTCAGAATAAAGTATATTATAGAAGCCAAAGAATTTCAGAAAGTTGGAAGGGTTTTCAGAAGTTGTTTAGTGCCACCTATACCTGAACAAGATATACCTCTAAAACATTCCTGATGAGTGGTCATCCATTCTTTGCTTGAAGACCTCCAGCAAGGGAGATCCCACCACCTCCTAAAGTAACTCATTCCACTTTGAGATAGCTTTAATTAGTCGGAAGTTTGTCCTAACAGCAAGCCTAAATTTGCCCTTTTTCAACTTCTACCCATTGTACCTTATGGAACCAAGGAAACCAAGTCTAATTGCTTTTCCATGGGGCAACCTTTCAAAAGACAGCTATCTTGTAACCCCCAATTGGGTCTTCTCCAAAATAACGTCTCCACTTCCTTTGACTGGTCCCAAATGGACTGAACCTAAAGCCTTCTAAATGTCCTTACTAAAATGTGGTACCCAGAGTTGAATATACTTCAGACATGGTCTGACAAAGGCAAGAGAAAATTATTATCTCCTTATTCCTGGGCACTATATATATTGTAAATGTAATCTAAATTCATATTAGTCTTCTTGGTTGCAATATCTTCACACTGATGGCTGACGGTAAGCTTATAGTTCACTAAAACTCCATAACTTTTTAAAACAACCTTCTGTCCAGCCATGCCACTATTCATATAGTTTTCATACAATTTTTAAGCCTATCATAAGGCTTTATATTTATTCCAAATAAAACTCATCTTATTTGATTCAACTCAGTGCCCTAGCCTATCCATATCTTTTTGAATGCTAAAACTGTCACCCTGTGCAGAGGTGCCAAACCTGCAGGGCTGGCACACTCCTAAGTGCAGCCTGCACCAGATTAAAATAGAATTGGGAAATATTTAACAAAGTAAAGAAAAATAAAATAAAACCTACATAATGGTAATTTGTGTTTTCCCTCTCAATATGCAGCCCATGGGATCCTTTTGTATGGTTTAAGGGTCCCCCTTTCATTTCGCATTTGATACCACTGATATGGTGCTTAAGCTATCCCTGCCCACCTGTGCCCTCCACAAGTCTGCTAAATGGGCTATCTATGCCTTTATCTTATAGAAGATGCATAGTGTGCTGTGAGGAGGAAAGCAGCAGACATGAAGTCAGAACACCGAGCCTGGGCAAATCCCAGCTTGAAATTTCCTGAATGTATGACCATAGGCAAGTCACTTGATGCCTTTGAACTTCAACGGCATTATCAGTAATCACTCTGTTCAGTGGATCTCTGACAATGAACATCAGGCAAAAGTATTTATCACAGTGATGGAGTAGATCCAGCACCGATTCCAGGTCAAGGAGGGATTCCCTGTGAATGGAGAGGTTCTCTATATGCCCATGTTTTTCTCATGACAGTGTATTGAGTTTATTAAGTACTAGAACTGGAAGATATTTGTGACCACTCAAAGGAATCTGGCCTATCTATCTCCAAAGGAAACATCCAATGGATGAAGAATTTCTATTGCTCAGATTTAGGCATGAATCTAAATGGATACCCTCTAGGGCTTGTCTAAGAGTAAAAAAATCTGGGACAGACAATAAGGTAGACAATTAATTGGGCCTAGCATTGAAAAGGAAGAGGAGAGTGAGCTGGATTGGTTTTTTTGGAAGAATAAGCATTTATCAAGTGTCTACTATATACAGATTCATCTTAATGAGTTCGAATCTGGCCTCAGACACTTACTAGCTATATGACCCTGGGCAAGTCATTTAACTCCATTTGTCTCTGTTTCTTCATCTGTAAAATGAGCTGGAGAAGGAAATGGCAAACCACTCCGGTATCTTTGCCAAGAAAACCCCAAACAAGGTCATAAAGAGTTGGTAATGACTGAAACAACTGAACAACAAAAGTTCATTGTTGGATATCATCTGTAAAAACATTCCTTTTTTATGCACAAATGCCCACATCAAAGATGTTTCCAGTTCATGTATGGATCATCTTCATAAAGATTTTATGCAGATGTTTTTATAGTCACTTTTTTAATCAATAGGTCCAAAGATTTGGGGTTATTATTCTTTATAAACACCATGAATCCATTCAAACAAATGCAGACTATTTTCAACTACCTCACACTTGATTCATACTGTTTTTGAAAGATGAAATGTTATTGGGCTGGTATATTTTGATCCTGAGATTAGTGAAAGTCTATGTATAAATTCCACTTTTTATCATTTCAGGCGGCTTAGTGGATAAATCAGAAAGCCCAAAGTCCAGTCTAGATACAAAGGATGGGACTTCACTCCTTTTCTGTTCAAAGTGACAACGTTGATTACTGAAACAGACATGTCTGTGAATAGGATGTGAATAATATAGGATTTGAATGCTATTTTACAATCAGGGAGATTGAAGTATGTAGTGTTCAAAGCAACTGTCCCAGGATAGGTTATAAAGGAAAGGAGGAGTAATATGAAAACTGCAAGGCAGGGATCTTGAATTCTAGCCTACTTCCTTATTCCTGGGTTCCTTAGTCTCATTTGGAAAAAAAGGTAGTAAGTATTCCTAGAAAGGCCAGGAAGTTACTTATTTACACTAATTTCAGTCAACATTTTACAAAAAGGATCACAGAGCTTAAAATTATGTCAGAGGCTATCATGTCTAACTTATTCCTAAAGAAATATACCTTCAGTCTCAGGAGCTACAACTTTCTTTTTTGTTTATTAAATTAGATTTAGTTTTAATTTCAAACAAAGATCAGACCTCTCCATCTCCTCTCCCTTCTTCTCCAATTGAGAAAGCAAGAAAAACAAAAGCCATGTTACAAGCATATATAAAAATTAAAACAACATTTCTCATTGTCTGTGCCTTAAAAAAGTCTCAATCTGTGTTCTGAATTGATCACCTATTTGTCAGTAGGCAGGTAACATGTTTTATGATGAGTCCCCAGGAATTATGGGTGGTCATTTTGTTGATCAGAGTTTGGGAACTAACTTTCCAAGGCAGCCTATCATCCTCTGGACAGCTAGAATTATTAGGAAACTTTTCCTTACGTGAAGCTAAAATCAGCCTTTCTTCACATTTTAACTATCATGCCTAATTGTGTCCTCTGGATCCAAACACAGAAAACATAAATAGTGTTCAAAATGATAACCCTTCAAATGCTTGAGGATAGCTATTATGTCCCCTTATGACTTTTCATCTTCAGACTAAACATCCCTAGTTCCATCAACTAATCCTCAGATCTTGTGATGCCAAGTGCCTTTGTTTACTCTCCAGCTGATTGAGGCAGCCTAAGATTTATTGAGCTTGCCATCCACTTAGCCCCTTAGATAGTTTTTCAAACTTGCATCTAGCCATGTTTAGCAACAATTTGCTAGCAGCTACTGTGGCTGTGTAAAACCAACAACAACCAGCACACAGAAGGGCTGCTAACACAGGCTCTTTTGATCTGCTTTACTAAGGAAAGTAACTTTAAGGGGTTAACAATTTTACTTTAATCCAACATACAAATATAATTCATTTAGTTTAGGAGGAAAAGTCAGCAACCTGAACTTCAGAGCAAACACAAACAAATTACAAATGTACACAATATAAACAGAGCAAATCACAATTCATGGTTACCAGGAAAGCATCAACATCTGGGTTTACAAGCCGGGGGCTCTTAAAATGGCTGCCCACTCAGCCTCAGTCTCAGTGACTGAGATCCCCAAGGGAAGATGCCCAACCTCTTGAGTTTATATATTCTGTTCAGGGTCAAAGGGTGTCACAACATGTGACTCACCCATGTGACCTAAAAGCATCGCAAACATGTTACTTAAACTCATGTGGCCTAGGCTTTCCCTTGAGGCAAGGAGGTCATCAAAGACTCCTGATTTAATCAAAGAAACAAAGGCCAGACTCCTCATGGGCACTTGATTAAATAAGTGCTAAAAGAGAAAACAGTAAAAGAAAGTCCCACCTTAATTACCAGTACATCATGCCCCACACCCATCTTGTTCTTGCGAAGTTAACTTTTTTTTTTTTGCTCGAGTAGTAGACATGTTCTTAGGACATTTCATCTTAGATTTGGGCAGGTTGATGATGATGGAGTTCTGAGTCTAGAGTCAGGAAGACTCATTTTCCTGAGTTCAGCTCCAGCCTTAGACACTTGCTAACTGTGTGCCTCGGGAAATCATTTAAACCTGGTGGCCTCAGTTTCCTCATCTGTAAATTGAGCTGAAGAAGGAAATGGCAAACCACTTTAGTATCTTTGTAAGAAAACTACAAAATGGGGTCACAAATTGCCCTGCACTACTGAAATGACTGAAAAAACAACTAGTCAAGACCTCATTGGACCTTAACTCTGCTGTCCAAGATATCAGCTATGCCCCTAAGCTTTGTGTCATCTCAAATTTGATAAGTATGCCAACTATGCCATTACAATTAATGAATTTAATTAACAAAAAGTAATCTCTCCATTTTGTCTGAAAGAATAGTATAAATAAATAAAATTATATTTAATAATTTTGGGAGAAAATCTACCTTATACCTCAATAATAGGTTTAAAATTTGAGAGACTGTAAGAACATATGACAATCGAATAACATACAAGAGGCAAATTTGCCTTGTTCCCAGCATCCTTCCCTCTTCCCTTTCCCAAGCCTCCTCAGTATCTTCTCATCCTGCTCCCTGGATGCCCAAGGTACCTCACTTTGAGGTCCTATCCAGTGTCCCTTTTCTTGGTATGCTGGATACACTAAGCCTTTCTTCTTTCCCCATCCCTGGCCCTCCAAACATACTAATCCCATGTCCCAGACCCTCCAGATCCTCATCTGCTACCTAATCTGGTGACAATTGATTACACTGCCAGGTCATACATATGTATTTTTAAACAGACTTTTTGAAAAAATCTCCACTTAGATCCTACTCTGATGCTTCATTGGTATGTGAAGATGACGTTGGGATCTTGAAGACAATGGCAGAGAAATATGACCTCTGGAATGTCTACTAAGTAGGAAAGCCTTCAAGTGTGGACTTGACAATGGACTATATATCTTTAACATGAGGACCAGTCTAGCTAAATGGAAAAAAAAATAGGACGACAGGGGTGGGGAAAAAGACACAACTCACAAACAGGATTTTTAAGATATAGATAATTTCTGATATGAATTGGTGGAAGCCTACTTGTATGAAATAATGGTTCTTTTGAAGTCTTTAAACATATCTGGAGACAATTGTAATTACTCAAAGGCATTGGATGCAGGCCAGTGGGAAAGACAGTTTGAATTTTTCAGCACCTCTCAATTTGGATCAGATAGCAGTCAGACATATCAGATTTATTTTATATACTCACACAGCCAGTTGTAGTATGAAAGAAAGGCAATATAAGGTGTGAAAATAAAAGGACAAAATGCTGGCAGGAATTGGAGGACTAATAAAAAAAACTTAAGAATACCTATAGATTAAGTAGTCAAAACAATTCTCAAACTAAGAAGAGCTTAAAAAAGTCCAGACTAGATAAGCCCCTAACTCTTCCACAAACCTTAGGTATAGGATGGTTTCAGAGAATAGCACAGTCTTCTTAAACTGGGCAGGATATGACAGACAAAAGCAACTTTGCTGGGACCCAAATTTTTAGGAAGGCTCAAACACCCCGAGATATCACATGAGAACTCATAAGAACTGTCAGAGGGAGGAGAGCTGAGTCTTCATGACTGCCACTTTAACTGATGGCTGAGACTGAGGGAGAGAACCATGGCAGTAGTCGGGAGGAGAAAAGACACCCAGACATTCAAATTGAAGGTAATTATAGTACTTACTGATTTTCCCCACACCGGAGTCCTACAATTCAACAAAGGAGAGGAGATCTCAACAAAATTGAGATCTGCTGATGGCATTTCTCTACCTAACTCATTTTTGAGAAAACTCTTTATTATTTATCTAATTGCAGATTTTTAGGGATTTGAGGATGTTAAGAAGATGATAAGACATTTCTTTCTGACACTTCAATGGAATGGAGAAGGATCCAAGAGTAACATTTTGGATAAGACATTCACCTATCTGCACAATCAGAAATCATGCCAGGGCATGAGTTACAGTATTTTTCAAATAAATTTAGTCCACAGATTTATTTCCCTACTCTCTATCACTGGCAGTTAGAGTTTGTCTTTTCTATGAAGATATAAAAAGGCTGTATAGTGGAAAGAATGATGGATTTGAATCAAGAGACCTGGGCTTAAATCCTGGCTTTTCTCTTTATTTTGGAGAGTACTTTAGATGAGTCATTCTAGGCCTTTGCTTCCTTACCTATGAAAGGGGGAGAAGGGAGGAAGGGAGGGAGAGAGGAAGAGGGAGAGAGAGAATACCTGTACTACCTACATCACCGAGTTGTGACGAAAGCCTGAGGAAACTTTAAAACGCTAGAGAAATGTGAGTAGTTCTCAAATGGGTTGTCATTTCCATTCCACAGAGTTAGTGAACACCTACTACATGCATAAGACCTTGTTTGACATTGTGAGTGACAATGGACAAGCAAAAATTGGTCACTTTTTTCCTCCTTAACAGAGGATGCAAGACACAGAAGCAAAAACTAGAGAACAAGACAGAAGACATTTCCCTTCAATCCTGGGGTCCAGTTGGGGGTCTTTCATCATGGTGGGAAGCTTCCTAATAGCATTTGCTTAGTTTGGCCTCATTTCCCAAGTTTATGCCTCAAAGGCACTCTCTAATGGACTATATAGCCCAACTAAGATATATCTGTTTGCTGTTAAATGGAGACACATATCATAATATAAATAATATGGCAAAAGCGACCAAAGATAGCAAGCTGAGAGATGCATTTTATTGAGACTAAATGCCTGGGGTGAAGAGTTTCCTGACCTAACACAAAAATGAAATGTTGTATTAATTATCTTATATATGAGCCTCAAGCCCATATATGGACAGGTTGTGCAATTGTAGGCTGCATCAAGAGTGGCAAAGTATTCAGAGCTAGCTTGCCATAGATTGCCTTATTCTGCAGATTGCAGCTGGGATACCACATTCAGTTCAGGTACCACACTTTTGAAAGGTTAATGACAATCTGAAAGACATGTGGAAGATAACGGTCAGGACAGTAAAGGGCCTGAAGATCATGCCCCTTGAGGATCAGTTATAAGGAAGCCAGGGATGTTCAGCCTGGAGAAGAAAAGCCTTAGAAAGATGTGCTAGCTATCTGTAGTATTCTGACACAGCAGAAAGAACATTGGACAATTTACCAATCAGAGGACCTGGATTTGAATCCCACTTCTACCACCTGTAACTTTGGTAAAATCCCTTCACCAGAGCTTCAGATTCGCCATCTGTCAAATGAGGAGGTTGGCAACCAGGACCTCTGAGGTCTTTTCCAGCTCCCAGTCTAGGATCATCTTATCCTGTTTGAAGGGCTACCCATGAAAGAGAGATCACATTTGTCCCATTTGGCCTCGGAAAGCAGAAACAGGAGGAGATTGGGGCAGGAAGGGAAGGCACAAGGCACAGATTTGAGCTTAGTGTAAAAGGAAAAGCCTGATGATGAAATTTATCTGAAAATGAAGTGAGCTGCTATGGGGAAGGATTCCCCCTCACTGGAGATCTTCAAGATGTGATTCCATGACATCACTGTAACGGTCCATTGGTGTCCATTGTCCATTGATGCAACCACAGCTATGGTTTTACAAAAAGTGTCCCCCACCACACATAGCCCAAACCTGAACAAGCACATACAAATCTAGGCATTCATCACATTTCCTATAAGGCAATTTGTCAAAGCCTCAAAAGGTTTTTCTCTCTCTCTACTTCCTAAAACGAGACTCAGAAAGATTTAATAACTTGTCCAGGGTCACAAAGGTATTAAGTATCAGAGGCAGGATTTGAACTCAAGCTTCCTGACTTCAAGTCTAGTGTTCTACCAACTAAGAAGCACTACCTCTGAAATCCATCCTTCCCACCACCATTGCCGTAGCTAACAGCTTCATCATCTCACATGTGGACTATATGACTGACCTTTTAACTAGTATTTCTGACTCTAGTTTATCCATTCTCCAATTTGTTTTCTGTCACCACCAGAATAATCTTCCTAAAATACTCTACTGCTCAAGAGCCTTCAACGGATCCCTATTGCTTACTGAGCCCAAACTAATTAGCCTGGCATTCAAGGTCCTCTATTATCTGGCCTTAACTTACATTTCCATTCTTATGTTCCTGTTTTTGTCCTTTAAGTATCCTATGGTACAGTCAAATAGGACCATGATCTTGCAACATGAATTAAATGATCATGTCTCCTTGAATGTGTTTAAGTTATTCCCTCTACTTGAAATGAGTGGGAAGTAAAGGGCATTAGTAATTATAGTTGTTGAGTAGTTTAGGGAATAGAGATTACAACAGTCAAAAAGAGACCCGGATTTAATGATTGCTTCTATTTGTGTGATTATGGGGAAATCCCTTAACATCTGAGCCTCAATTTCTTCATCTGGAAAATGGGATCATAAAACTTGCAATATCTCCTTCACAGTGCTACTGTGAGGATCAAACTTACATCTATAAAGTGTTTTGCAAACCCTAAAGTCCCATATAAATATCAGTTATCATCATCGTCATCATCATCATTATTATTCAGCCATCTAAGCCTTTCTATCCTTCTTTCAAGGCCCAGTTCAAATGTCACGTTCTTATGTACAAGGTAATAAGCTATGTGCTAGGGATACAAATAGAAAAATAAGAGAGGCCTCGATCTCATGCATCTCACTTTCTAGAAGGGGGAGGCAATACACATAAGAGGTTGCAGTTGTGGGTAAGATAGATGGGTCCTTAAGAGTTTGCCTTGGTCTTTCCAGAATTTCACTTCTCCCTTTAACTGTGATCACAGCTCATACATTTCTTTTGCAACATTCCTGTTCTTCCTGTAGCATTTATGTTTGTGTACTGGACTTCTTTCCTCGATTAGACTGTAAGCCTCCCCAGAAAAAGGGCTTGTTACTTGTTCATCCTTCATATTCCTCTCAGTGCCTAGCTTCCAAATAGTAAACTATTGTTGAATGAATGCCTTTTTCAAACCATCCTGCTAGAGCAGGGGGAGGCAGAAATGACAGGATATGAGGGACTCCTGTCCCACTCCAGATGGACTTTCATCCCAAGGTCCCAGGATTGTGACTGATCCTCCTCTCTCCATGTGCTGTCTCCTCTACTCAGCTGAAAGTTGTTCATGCAAACATTCTCCCTCCTCCACTCCCTTCTCCCAGCTCTCACTGTATTTAACTAGTCACATTTATGATTTCAGAGGAGAGTTCACTTCTAGAGCAACTCTGGGTCAGGCATTAAATATTTCTCTTCAAAGTCAAAATAACATCAAAGCTTCCACCCAACAAGTACATCAATTCTTCTACTTTTGAGATTATACTTACAAAGAATATATTTTTAAAAATCCGTGCCCAAACCCACTGGGGAAAACATGGATCTTTTCTTACTGTCATAGAAACAAAACAGGCAAAATGTTTCACCCATAGAAATTTAGGTACTTGAATTATTCAAATATTTATGCACAGATATTTTCTAGAAAGTTGTTGTTCAGTTATGTCTGACTCTTCATGACCGTATGGACCATAGCATGCCAATACTGTCCACCGAGTGTTTTCAGCAAAGATAGTGGAATGGTTTGCCATTTCCTCCTCCAGAGGATTAAGACAAACAAAGGTTAAGTGACTTGCCCAGGGTCACACAGCTAGTAAGAGTCTGAGGCCAGATTTTAAGCTATTTCTTCCTGCCTCCAAGTCCAACAATATCCACTAAGTCACCTAGCTGCCTCCCTCTAGGATGTAGACTTGACCCAAGACAGCTTTTGTGAAAAACTCTCTATGTCAGAGCTGCAGACAGTTGAGGACTGATGTCTTTAGCTCCTCAGGCATTGTCTCAGTTAGAAGTCATGCATGGGCAGCCACTAAAAAGCCATGTGAAAATGGGCTGACCTCATGCCTTCTCTGGATCTTAGGTTCCTTCTCTCTAGAATAAGGAGATTAGGATAAAAGTAATCTAGGGCCCTTTCCTCTTTGAATAGCCTATGATTCTATAAATCTATAGCATACAGTGGTGATATAAGGATAAAGATGGTGAGTACATTGAATGCTTTAATTAAATTTAACTTTATCATCTCCATTTGTGATGAACTGATTAAGAGAATGGATAAAGAACCCATTACTTTTATCTCCCTTTAGGGTTGAAATTGTACCTCACCTTAAGCAAACTTGGTTTAATGGAAATTTGGATTTCCCAATTGGGTAAATTGTTTAGTGATCATTCACTTTACAAAAGGATTCCTAGCTTTACAATAGGAATCATTTAGATAGTAAATTCCATGAATGTATTTAAGATATTGCTTAATGAATAAGATATTATTTGTATAAAATGAGGCACACCACAAATACTTAGGGCTTATTATGTATCAGACATTGGGCCAGAAGTTGGGGATACAAAGATCAAAAAGGCACAGACCTTCCTCCCCAGGACTTTATAATTAAATAATTGGAAATGAAATTCCTCCCTGTGCTGGTGAATTGACAATAAACCAGATAGTAACCTTGCATTTTGGGAACAGTTCTCTCCTTCACTTAGATTCATCTGGGCTTATAACCAATTGTGAAGATTTATTATAAAATCACAAAGTTGGAGGGAATCTTCTAATATTTTCATCTAAAATGTCTCTCACATAAGGCTTTGGGTTCAAGAACCAGGTTCAGTCCTGGGTGCCTGAATCAAGAGAGTACATTTTTTTTTCTTTCTGTAGCTCTGCCAACATCCCAGAATAAAATTTCAAAGATTTCTCTAAAATAAAGCTCAAGTATAGCTCAGGTCTAGGAATTCCCCATATGTAGTTAACAGCTCTTCCATAAAGGCACTCAATGTATTATACGTGTAATAGATAAAAGACATCTTATTTTCCACACAAGACCAACCATCCTCACTCTTTGGAATTTAGCAACACATTTCAGCTGCCTTCTTCCACTGCCCCTGTGGCCTCCATCATCTATTGGTGACTTCTCTCTGGAACATCCATTTTGAGAAAAGGCCCAAACCAAAAATCTTTCATTCTCCACACTTGGTCACCATCCCATCCCCTTCCACCCTGTTTTCCTTTCAGCTTCATTTTATGACTTGTCTCTCTCCACTACAATATAAGTACCCCAAGGGCAGAATTTGTCTTTTATTTTTACTTATATTTACAACTCCAGTGATTGGCACAGTGCCTAGCACATGATAACCACTTAATAAATGGTCACTGCTTTAACATACCACACAAACTGCCCAAGACAAATACTAAATCATGATAAAGTCATTTATGGTCATTTCTTCCAATCTGCCTTTAATCTCACTCACTTAAAAAAGATACTAAAATATAAACCTAAGTCATAAGACTGGCTCATTAACTATTAGATAGCACAAGGAGACTTTTTAGAGCATTAGACCATAGAAGAGAAACTTTGGAAGTCTCTCTGGCTTCTTCATTTTAAAAATTGAGAAAAGTCGGAATAAGAGAGGTAAAGTGACCTCTGTGGTGATACCACAAATAGTGGAAAATTTGAATTTGAGATTGCACTTATCTTAAGAAAGTTGGGAACACTTCAGCATTTAATCATATAGACACATAGGTAAGTTTATGTAAGTTAGGACAGATGGAAAAATCCTCAAAATAGACATCCCCTTCCTAGTTTTGCAACGAGGTTAATGAATAGCAGAATTTTATCCTTATATCAGTTATTTTATACAGACATCCACAGTCTATGTGTATCCCTTTCAATTATCATAATAACTCTACTATTCTCAAGATTGACATGTATATATGTACATATATACGTAATATACATAAGATGATATAATCCTATATAGACATGTAAATAATTTGCCCTTATTGTTTAATAAGGATTGTGGGGGTTTTTTCCCCCTGTTTACCTTTTTATGTGTCTCTTGAGTTTTGTGTTTGAAGATCAAATTTTCCATTGAGTTCTGGCATTTTCATCAGGAAGGTCTGGAATTCCTTTATTTCATTGAATGTCCATCTCCTTGCCTGAAAAATTATGCTCAGTCTTGCTGGATAGTTGACCCTTGGTTGTAGTCCCAGCTCCTTTGCCCTTCGGAATATCATATTCCAATTTCTCCTGTCATTTAATGTAGAAAGAGATCCTGCGTAATCCTGACTATAGTTCCACAATATTTGAATTGTTTCTTTTTGACTGCTTGCAGTATTTTCTCCATGACTTTGTAATTCTGAAATTTGGCTACAATATTTCTTGGAGTTTTCAATTTGGGGTCTCTTTCAGGGGGTGATCGGTGCATTCTTTCAATGAATATTTTACCCTCTGGTTCTAGGACCTCTGGGCAGTTATCTTTGATACTTTCCTCTAAGATACTGTCAAGGCTCTTTTTTTCATCGTGGATTTCCAGTAGCCCAAAAATTCTTCAATTGTCTCTCCTGGATCTATTTTCCAGGTCAGTTGTCTTTCCAATCAGGTATTTCACGTTTTCTTCTATTTTTTCATTTTTTACATTTTGTCTTGATGCCTTATAAAGTCATTAGTTTCCACTTGCTCAATTCTAATTTTTAATGAGCTGCTGTCTTCATTTTGCTTTTGAGTCTCCTTTTCCAGTTGGTTAATTTTACCTCTCAGGGTATAATTTTCTCTGTTTAGATTCTGAATCTCCACAGCCACTTCACTGATCTTATTTCTTAAAGAGTTGATTTCATCAGTAGTTTCCCCCCCCCCATTTTTTCCATTTTTCTTTTATCTCTCTAATTTGGTTTTTAAAATCTTCTTTTAGCTCTTCCAGTAATGTTTTTTGGGCTTGAGACCAGTTAATATTCCCTTTTGAGGTATCAGGTGTGGGTATAGTGTCAATGCTATCGTCTTCCAAATTGATATTTTGATCATCCCTGTCTCCATAAAATGAATCAATAGTCCTTGGTTTTGTCGTGTTCTTCTTCATGTTGGTTAGCTTTTTCCTGGCTTTACAGTGGATTTCTGCTTTTGGGGCTCAGGGATCTCTGTCCCAGGTTTCTCGTTCTGGGGATTGCGGGTCTATTTACTGGCTTTTGTGTATTATAGCCTTCAGTTTCCTGAGGTGTTGGGAAGGGGTCTGGCTGCCTGAATTCTCCTTTTCCACTGGGGCTGCTCTCCAGCACTGTTGCTCTTCAGCAATGGTCTCAGCTGTTTGTTGCCTATGTTGGTGTCTGCCACTTCCCCTCAGGGTGCGAGGGTATGTCTGGGCTCCTGGTGTTGACCCCTTCTGGCTCTGCCCCTCTGGGACTCAGGAATTCCCACTGCTCAGCACTGAAGCCCCACTTCTGTCTCCTCTATTCCAGCATTTTTCCTGAGGAATTCTCTGGGTCAGGGTGGGAGGGATTAGAGATGTTTACCTGGCCATTATATCTCCTGGAAGTTCAAGAAGGCGAGTTTCAATCCTTTGGGCTGCAAGCCTCAGAAGTAGATGTCTCACAGCCAGAGGCATTGCACTGCTGCCTCTCATTGCTTCAACAGACTCCCATCCTGTGTTGGGAGGCCTGGGGATCTCCACCAGTTTCAGGTGCCCAGCTTTCTCTGAGCCTGTCTCTCTGGTTGGTATCTGCAGCTGCTTCTGCTTTGGTGCTGTCTGATGCAGCTCTGCACACGGAGCACTCTCCCAGCCTACAGATACGTCCTGTGGACCTTTCAGACTCTCCTGGCTTGGAAATTTGCCCCACTCAGACTGCTAGCAGCTTATAACTCTCTCAGATCTGCTCAGAATCACTTTTTAGGGGAATCTGACAGAACTTGTGAGAGAGCTCTGGTAAGTTGCTGTTTTCATGTGGCCATCTTGGCTCCACCCCCTAAAACTTTTCTTACAATGATAAATAGTATCTCTTTAAAACTAAGCAAATATTATTTGTATTGAAGATAAATTAGAAGCCTTTCCCATTCGATCAGGGGTGGAAGGAGTCAACTCGTCAAAACAATAAACAACTTTAGCAAAGTTGCAGGATTTGAAATAAGCCCACACAAATCATCAGCATTTCTGTATATTACCAACAAAACACAGGAAGGAGAGATAGAAGGAGAAAGTACATTTAAAATAACAGCAAACAATATAAAATACTTGGGAGTCTACCTGCCAAGACACACTTAGAAAATACATGATCTAAAAAAGCTGGAAAAATGTTCATTGCTTATGATAACCTAAGCCAATACAACAAAAATGACAATATTACCTTAATTAATTTACTTATTCAGTACCATATCAATCAAAATACCAAAGAATTGTTTTATATAACTAGAAAAAATAATAACAAAAATTATGTAAGGAAGAAAAGGCCACAAATATCAAGGGAATCAATGGAAAAAAGTGAAGGAAGAGAGCCTAGCAGTTCCAGATTTCAAACTATAATGCAAAGCAATAATCATCAAAAGAATCTGGTACTGAATAATAAACAGGTGGTTGATCAATGGAATAGATTAGGTATGCAAAATATAGATGCAAATGACTACAGCAACCTATTATTTGATAAACTCAAAGATCCAAGCTTTGGGGCCAAAGCTCATCTTTGGACAAAAACTATTTGGAAAACTGGAAAGAAATCTGGCAGAAGTTAGGCATAGACCCCCATCTCAGATCATATGCCAAGATAAATTCAAAATAAGTATGATTTAGATATAAAGGGTGATATAAGCAAATTAGAGGAACACAGAAAAATTTGCCTGTCAGGTGTATAGATAAGGGAAGAGTTCATGACCAAATAAGAGACACAGAAGATCACAGGAAGTAAAATGGATAATTTTTATTACATTAAATTATTTTTTTGACAAACAAAACCAATGTAGCCAAAATTAGAAGGAAACTGGGGGGAGGGGAGAATTTTATACAAATTTCTTATATCAGAGGTCTCATTTCTCAAATATACAAATACCTGAGGCAAATTTATAAAAATAAGAGCCATTCCCCAATTAATTAATGGTGGAAGGACGTGACAAGACAGTTTTCAGAAGAGGAAACCAAAACTATCAATAGACACATAAAAATGTTCTAAATTACTAATAATTAGAGAAATGGAATGGAACAACTCTGGGTTAGACTTCAGGCTTGTCCTGATTTGCATTTCTCTTATTATCAATGATTTGGAACATTCTTTTATATAGTTGTCAGGTTTTTTTTCAATTCTTACTTTGTGAACTGCTTATATCCTTTGAACGTATAAATTGGGAAGTGGTTTTTGGTCATATACATGCATGTTAATTGTTTACATATCTTATCAGACCTTATTAGATCCTATCAAACCCTTATCAGAGATATTCAATACAAAGATGTTCCCCCCATTCAACTACTTCTACTCTTATCTTAGGTACCTTAATTTTGTTTGAGCAGATTTTTTTTTCAGTTTTGTTTAATCAAAGTTATGTATTACATCTTTGGCAACTGCCTCCATTAAGAATGTATCTCTTAACCAAAGCTGTGAAAAGTTTATGATCAGCTTTTCATTTACTTTTTAAAATAGAAAAATGTTTAATATTTATGTCAAGTATCCATTTAGAATATATTATAGAATATAGTGTAAAGTATTTGTCTAAGCCTAATTTATGCAGGCAACTTTCCAGTATGACTAGAAAATTTGTCAAATAGGGAGCTCCTCACCATCAGATTTATATTTTCTGACTTATCAAACACAGAATTATTGACTTCCATTGTTTCTGATTCTTCTTTCTTTCATCTGTTCCATTGATCTAACTCTCTATTTTTTTAGCCAATACCAGTTGAGTTTGATCATTTTGAACAATGCTTGAACATTTTGAACATCATTTTATTGACATTTTGATGATGAACTCCATCATCAAGAAACACAAACATTTCAAAATACATAGAATAAAAGGCTACACATGGGTTCAAGATGAGTAGCAAGAAGTATGGTCTGGCTCCCCCACCAAACCTCATCCCAAAAGGTCTAGAAAATACATCAGACCAAATTCTGAATGGGAACTCCAAGAAAAAATCAAAATGAATCATAGTTTTTCAGCACAAGGAAGCTTAGGGAGCCAGAAAGAGGCATCTACAAACACTAGTGACAGGGTCTAGCCAGGAGGGTTCTGAGAGTGGAGCATTATAGCACCCAGAGACTTAAATAGAGAACTGGCATCAGGGCAAGAAGCAGTAGGGCAGAAAATGATCTCAGGTGACCCCTGAACTAGTACAGGGTGTAGGAACAGGTGCCATGTGGCAGTTCTGTCAAATACTCTCTAGTTTTGAGTTGGACTGAGGGAGAGATCTATATATTTGAGTAGTAGAGTAGTCCCTAGTGAGGGAATGACAGTAAAATTATAATAATGAGTGGGTCTCAGTTTACCCCTTTTAGACCAAGATAAATCTAAATAGAAATAAACAAAACAGAAATTAAATGTCTAAATGGAAATAGAATGGAGCATACCTATTTTTGATCTGTGCATGACACCTTCACAAAAACTGATACAAAAACTTAGGATATAAAAACTTCAAAAATGAATACATAAAGTAGAAATATTTAATGCATTTTTATCAGCCATAATACAATAAAATTATATTTATGAAATGGATATTGAAGCAAAGATTAAAAATAACTGGAAATTAATAACTTAATCCTAAGGAATGGGGTGGTCCCAAAGAATAAATCATCAGAAACAATCAATAATTTAATTTAATATAATGACTAAGTTGAAGCCAGATGCAAAAAAAAAAAAAAATGGGGGACACAACCAAAGCAGCACTTAAGAAAATTTTATCTCTAAACATTTTTATCAATAAAGGGTAAATACAAATTCACATGCAACTTTTTAAAAAAAAAAACTAGAAAACTGACAAATTAAGAAAACCCCAAATTCAACATGAACCAAAGAAAAATTAACAATTTGAAAACAAAAAAAATCATTCAATTATTAAATAAGACTAGGAGCTGGTTCTTTCAGGAAAAACAATGAAATAGATAAACCATTAGGTAACCTGATCCTTTAAAAAAATTACTAGCATCAAAAATGAAAAAGGTGAATGCATGCTAATGAAAAAGAAACAATTTTTTAAAAAATTATTAGGAGCTATTACTCCCAACTATATGCTAATAAAGCTCATGAACTAAATGAAATAGTTGATATTTACAGATATATAAATTGGTCAGATAAATAGAGCAAGAAATAGAGTAATTAAATAACCCAACTTAGAAACAGAAACACAAGTCATAAAGGAACTCCTAAAGGGAAAAATAACTCAAAGATCAGATGGATTTACAAGTGAATTCTATCAAACATTTAAAGAATAATTCATTCTCATACCACACAAACTGTATTTTTTTAAAGAGGAAAAGAAGGGGTCCCACCAAATTCCTTCTGTGACACAAATATGGTCTCTATACCTAAACTGAGAGAGTTAAAATAGGGAGAGAAAACTATAGATCACTATGCTTAATGAATATTCATTCAAAAATCTTTAAATAAAATATTAGAAATGAGAGTACAGCATCATATGAAGAGATCACGCACTGTTACCAGACTGGATTTATACCAGGAATTCAAAGCTCATTCAATATTAGAGAAACTATTGTAATAATTACTATTATACTCACCAGGAAAAAATAGGATTATTTTCATAGATGTAGAAAAACAAAGTACATTACCCATTCCTGGTTTAAAAAAATTAAAAAAATAAAATGCCAGAAAGTAGAAGACTAAATGGAACTTTCCTTAAAATGAGAGATAGTATCTATCTAGAAGTGAGAGCCAACATCATCCATAATGGACATAAGCTAGAGAGGCCATTCCAATAAGATCAAGGGTAAAACAAAGACATTTATTATGACTATTGCTAGTCAATATATTGCCAGAAATTCTACCTCTATCAATAAGACAAAAAAAGAATAAATATAGGCGAGAAGAAATACTTTTATCATTTTTTGCAGATGATATGATGGTTGACTAAGAAAACCTAGAGAGTCAACTAAAAAACTAATTGACAAAATTAACAATTTCAACAATGTTGCAGGATATAAAATAACCTGAATTATTATCAGCATTTATGTATATTACCAAAAAATCCATCAGAAGACTGAAAGAGAAATTCCATTTTAAATAACTACAAATAGTATAAAATATTTGGGAGTCCCCCTGCCAAGAAACATGAAGGAACTTTATGAATGCAATTAACAAAATACTCCTTAGACAAATAAAAACAGACATGAAGAAATGAAGAATATTAATTGCTCATAGATAGGTTGAACCAATATAATAAAAGTTACAATGCTACCTAAATTAATTTACCTATTCAATTCGATGCCAATCAAAATACCAAAGGATTATTGTATAGTTCTAGGGAAAAAACAATAAAATTCATCTAGAGCAATAAAAGGTCAAGGGTATCAAGGGAATTAATGAAAAAAGTAGGAAAGGGGCCCAGCAGTACCAAATCTCAAACTCTACTGCAGATCTGTAAATGCTTTTAAAAACTAGTATTGGGCAAGAAGTAGAGAAATTGATCAACAGATTAGGTATGCACTATACAGAAGCAAATGAGCACAGTAGCCTAGTGTTTGAAAAACCTAGTTCTTATATATTGGAGCAAGAACTCACTATTTGAAAAAAGAAATTGCTGGGAGGGGTAGAGCCAAGATGGTGGCAGAAAAGTAGGGACTCGCTTAGGCTCTCCCCCAAATCCCTCCAAATACCTGTAAAAAATGGCTTTGAACAAATTCTAGAGCTACAGAATAAACTAAATAACAGAGAAAGCAGGTATCCAGCCCAAGACAGCCTGGATGGTCACTGGGAAGGGTCTATTGCATGGTGCTGGGAGCAGAGCACAGCCCAGCCTGGGCCTCACCAGGACAGACCAGGAGCTGAGGAGATCGGGTGGAGCAAGCCGTAGGGCCATGAACCACTGAGCTGTGGCAGCTACCAGACTTCTCAACCCACAAGCACCAAAGACAACTTAGCAGATCAGCAGGAAAACTGATGGATGGCAGTGAAAGGAGTGTGTGGTTGGCAGCAGAGGTGGTGAAGCACGGTGGCTGAAGCAGCAGGAAGCTTCTGTGGCTGCTTCCAGAGCTCCAACTGTGCTTGCTTCTGGCCCAGGCCCCATGGGAAGAAACAAGCTGCAGATAAGAGCAGGAGTGCAGGGAGTACTTTGCTGACACAGAGGCAGGCTTCTCTTGCTTTGCCCTACTTGGATCAAGGTTGTGGTCTGGGTTGGTGGTTCTTGAAGGAGGAGGATCACTGGTGTGGCAGAGCTTGCCATGAAGAAGTAGCTCTGAAAACAGCAGTGCAATGTCCCAAAGCTTGGGACAAAGCATTTGCCATTTTGAAGCCAGTCATACCTTGACAAAAACCTCAAGGGTCAGGTAGCTGGCTGGGAACATAGCCAGGCAGTGAAAGACTCATACCACTGAATCTTTCTTTGGTGACAAAGAAGATCAAAATATACAGCCAGAAGAAGTCAAGAAAGTCAAGGAGCCTACATCAAAAGCCTCCAAGAAAATATGAATTGATCTCAGACCATGGAAGAGCTCAAAAAGGATTTGGAAAAGCAAGTAAGAGAAGTAAAGGAAAAATTTGGAAAAGAAATGAGAGTGATGCAAGAAACTAATGAAAAACAACTCAATGACTTGCTAAAGGAGACCCCAAATACTGAAGAAAATAACACTTTAAAAATAAACTCAAATGGCAAAAGAGCTCCAAAAATCCAATGAGGACAAGAATGCCTTAAAAGGCAGAATTAGCCAAATGGAAAAGGAGGTCCAAAAGACCACTGAAGAAAATACTACCTTAAAAATTAGAAAGGAGCTAGTGGAAGCTAGTGATTTTCTGAGAAATCAAGAAATTATAAAACAGAACCAAAAGAATGAAAAAATGGAAGACAATGTGAAATATCTCACTGGAAAAACCACTGACCTGGATAATAGATCCAGGAGAGATAACTTAAAAATTATTGGACTACCTGAAAGCCACGATCAGAAAAAGAGCTTAGACATCATCTTTCAAGAGATTATCAAGGAAAACTGTCTTGATATTCTAGAACCAGAGGACAAAATAGAAATTGAAAGAATCCACCAATTGCCTCTTGGAAAAAATCCCAACAAGAAAACTCCTAGGAATATTATAGCCAAATTCCAGAGTTCACAGGTCAAGGAGAAAATATTGCAAGCAGCCAGAAAGAAACAATTTGAGTATTGTCTAAACACAATCATGATAACACAAGATCTAGCAGCTTCTACATTAAGGGACAAAAAGGCTTGGAATATGATTTTCCGGAGGTCAAAGGAGTTAGGATTAAAACCAAGAATCACCTACCCAGCAAAAATGAGTATAACACTCCAGGACAAAATATGGATTTTCAATAAAATAGAGGACTTCCAAGCATTCTTGAAAAAGAAAAAAATAACAGAGCTGAAGAGAAAATTTGACTTTCAAATACGAGAATCAAGAGAAGCATGAAAAGGTAAACAGGAAAGAGAAATCATAAGGGACTTACTAAAGTTGAATTGTTTTGGTTACATTCCTACATGGAAAGATGATATTTGTAGCTCATGAAACCTTTCTAAGTATAAGGGTAGTTGAAGGGAGTATACATAAATATATATATATATATAGATATATATATTATATGTATATACATAAATACATACAAAGGGCACAGTGTGAGTTGAATATGAAGGAATATCTAAAAATAAATAAATACAATAAATGGGTGAGAGAGAAATATATTGGGAGAAGGAGAAAGGGAGAGATAGAATGGGGTAAATTATCTCACATAAAAGTGGTAAGAAAAAGCAGTTCTATTGGAAGGTAAGAGGGGGCAGGTGAAAGGGAATGGATGAATCTTGATCTCATCAGACTTGTCTTAAGGAGGGAATAACATGCACACTCAATTGGGTATCTTACCCTACAGGAAAGTAGGGGTGAAGAGGATAAGAGAGGGGGGATGATAGAAGGGAGGGCAGAGCAGGGAAGGAAGTAATCAAAAGAAAACCCTTTTGAAAAGGGCCAGGGTCAAGGGGATAAAATTGAATAAAGGGGGACAGGAAAGATGGAGGGAATTATAGTTAGTTTCACAACATGTCTGTTATGGAAGTCTGCTGCATAGTGATACATGTGTGGCTTATGTTGAATTGCTTGTCTTCTCAAGGAGGGCAGGTATGGAGGGAAGAAGGGAGAAAATTTGGAAGTCAAAGTTCTAAAAACAAATGCTCAATAAAGTTGTTTTTTTTTTTACATGCAACTAGGAAAAAGATATACAAGCAATGAGGTATAGAAATCTATCTTGCCCTATAAGAAAGTAAGGGGAAGGCGACGGGGGTGGGGGGAGTGGGGTGACAGAAGGGAGGGCAGACTGCGGAAAAAGGCAATCAGAATATATGCCATCTTGGGATGGGGGAAGGGTAGAAATAGGGAGAAAATTTGTAACTTAAAACCTTGTGGAAATCAATGTTGAAAACTAAAAAATATTAAATAAAGAAATAGAAAGAAGAAAAAAGGAGAATAAAGCAGTTCAGCAAAAATTTAAAAAAATTGTTGGGAAAACTGGAAAGCAGTCTGGCAGAAACAAAGTATAGATCATCATCTCACACTGTATATGAAGTCAAGCTCCAAATGGTGTATAATTTAAACATAAAAGTTGGCATCATGAGCAAATTAGAAGAGAATAAAAGAAATTGCTTATAAGATCTATGGCTAGAGAAAGAGTTTATGACCAAATAAGAGACAAAAACGCTTATAGGAAATAAAATGGACAATTTTGATTACATAAAATTCTAAAAGTTTTGCACAAACAAAACCAATGCAGCTAAAATTAGAAGACAACTAGGAAATTGGGGTAAAAAAATCTTTGTGGAAAGTTTCTCTGATAAAGATCACATTACATAGATGCACTTTTTAAGATAAAACTGAGTCAGATCTATATGCATATATATTATACATGTAGAGAGATGGATATCACTTTATGCATATATATGACTCAATAAATTGTCATTTATTTTTTATAGATTGACAGATATAGAAAGATATTTAGCTCTCTGTATCTATCTATCTATCTATATATATATACATACGTACATATATATGAGTCAAAATGATTGAAACAACTGAACAACAACAAAACAAACTCCAAGGGTGTACAAAAATATTTAGAGCAGCTTTTTTAATAAGTAGCAAAGAATTAGAAACTGAAGAGGTTCCTCATCACTTTGGTAGCGGCTAAACAAGTTTTGATACATGAATGTGATGGAATACTATTTAGTGTAAGAAATGATGAAAGGGATGGTTTAAGAGAAACCTGAGATGAACTGATACAGAATGAAGTAAACGGAACTAAAACAAGTTCTGCAATGACAACAATATTGTAAAGACCAACAACTCTGAAAGACTTAGGAACTCTGATCAGTGTAAATGACCAAATGCTATTCCAGATAATTAGTGATGAAACATACTGCCCAGCTCCTAACAGAGAAATGAAAGATTGGGAGTGCTAAATGAGACACACACACACACACACACACACACACACACACACATACACACACTCACACATACACAAATATGTATATATATATACAACAAAGCCACTCAAGTTTTTTCTCTCTTTTAGACATGGCCAATGTGGAAATCTGTTTTGCGTGGCTACACATGTTTGTAAAAGGCGTTTTGTTTTACTTTCATTTACAATTGGGAGTGTGTGGGAGGAAAGAGAATGTGGATTTTTAATAATTAAGAAATTAAATTTAGTTTATTTTTTTGAAAATAAAAGAACATGATTTCTATAGAAATTAGAAAGTTCTAAAGAAAGGTTATGTTTGGGGTAAGAGATAATGAATTCCGTTTTGGACATGCTCAGTTTGAAATGTTTCTTGGGACATCCAGTTTAAAATATCTAATAGATAGTTGGTGATGAGAACCTGAAAGTCTGAGGAAGCAGGTAGGCCCAGGCCTCCCCTCTAGGGAGGAATTAAAGCTGTATACATAGAACTGCAAATTCTCAGCAAAGAGACAATAATTAAGCCTATGGGATCTAATGAGGTTACCAAGAGACAATGTAGAAAAAGAGATGAAGGCCTAGTACAAAACTTTAGGATATATTCATAGTTATAGGATATAATATGGATGATGAGTCAGCAAAGACAATTAAGAAGAAGTCATACAGGTAGGAGAATAATAGTCAAGATTGGAAATGGAGAAATAAGAAGTCATTGCAGGCTGGAGAAAATCTCAGTAGGCGGAGGGATTAGAGGTCACGGTGAGGATGAATAGGTTCAGAGGAATGTCAGAAGTTTTGATTAAGGAAGTGGAACACTGCTGAGTAATGGTGAGATCCTGGGAGTGACCATCCCTGTTGTGTAGCTGAGGTAAAGAAGTAGGTCATGGGACTTGAGGACACCGAAAAATCCAGAGGCTGAATGTTTAAGGAAGAATAAGGGTAGGAGAAGGTGAAGAAAGGAAGAAAACGAGCCATGTGCTGATATGTATGAGAAAGGAGAGAGCATGACCTGGAGCCAGGTAGACAGAAAAGCCACCATGATTTAGATATTTAGATAATGGGAAATATTTTTAATAGAGAGTGGATTTTAAAGGAGAAATGTTTCTTAGTGATGCCAGCAAAGAGACAGTCTTGGATGGGCAATGGGGAGCCAAGGAGTACTCTGATTCTCTTATGGGGTCAAATTGTCAGAGGCATATGTGTGTGTGTGTGTGTGTGTGTGTGTGTGTGTGTGTGTGTGTGTGTACAGTTAATGCTGGATGGAGAGGATGGCAAAGAAAACAGTATCATCTGTGGAGACCAGGTCTCAGTGAGATTAAGTAGATGGAAGGAGTATACAAGGAAGAAGTCCAGAAGGAAGGGAATGTCTTCATTATGGAATGGTATTCCAAAGGGCACAGTGGAAGGGGTGGGCAAAATTGGAGTGGGACATGGATATGGTTAGGTTGAAGAGGATGAGGACAAAAGAATGGAAGGTGGAGGTTGGGGATAGTTTGATCTTAAATAGGCAGTAATTAAGTAATACAGGGAGAGGGAGACTAACAGGTGATGGTGGTTTGCTAGCCATCGTGGTAGTAGTAGTTGCTGTTGTTCAGTCATTTTCAGTCATGTTTAATTCTTTGTGTTCTCATTTGGGGTTTCCTCAGCAAAGATACTGGAGTGGTTTGCTGTTTCCTTCTCCAGATCATTTTACAGAGGAGGAAACTGAGGCAAACAGGGTTAAGCAACTTGCCCAGGGTCACACAGCAAGTAAGTGTCTGAAATCACATTTGAACTCAGGTCTTCCTGAGTCCAGTCCTGGAACTCTCTCCTCTGTGCCACCTAGCTGCCCCATTCTGGTAGTAGTGGATGGCAAATTAAATGTAACAGTCAGTCTAGACCAGTGAATCTCCAAACTGATTTTGTTACTTTGTAAAAAGTCACCAATTACCTCAAAATAAAAAGAAAATCTCACGATAAAATTAATTTTTGTTTACTTTAAAACATTTCAAAATAACTACATATAAGGCCTATAATTCCTTTAGGAAAGGGCTTTAGTGGCATCAAATCAGATGTAGGATGTCACAACTCCAGTCACTGGTCAGATTACAAAATAGAACCTATCACAAAGCAACACTTGCCTGAGGTCATAAAAGTACTTCTGGGGCCAGTTTCGTCCTCCTGAAACAACCCAATTTCAAAGCCCCATCCCTGTTGACTTTTCTTTCCCACTATGTAGTTTATAGAACCACAAATTTAGGGGCACAGGAATAAAAAATATTTTGATAAATGCATTTCAGTATAATTGGTTCCTTTGTAACTTTATGTATTTTATTTTATTCATTTAAAAACATTACTCTGAGAAAGGGTTGCTAGGCTTCATCAGACTGCCAAAGGGGTCCAAGGCACTGATCTAGTACAGCCTTCTCATTTTACAGATGAGGAAACTGAGGCTGAGGAAGCAAGGTTACTTGTCCAAGGTCACAGAGGTAGGAAGCAACAGAGATGGGATTTGGACCAGGTAGGTGGTGCAGTGGATAGAGCCCTGGGTTTGAAGTCAGGAAGATCTGAGTTCAAATCTTGACCAGACCACTTACTAGCTGTGTGATCCTGGGCAAGTCGCTTCACCCTGTTTGCCCTCATCTATAAAACGAACCAGAGAAGAAAATGGCAAACAATTCCAGTATCCTTGCCAAGAAAGCCCTAAAAGGGATCATAAAGAATTGGACACAACAAAATGCCTAAACAACAACAACCTCTGACTCCACTTTTGATACTCATGCTTCTGAACCATACTGTTTTTTTCAGATCTTCTGAAGCACCAGCTCTATCCACTCACCTTTCAATGGAAATTTCTTCCCCTGGGTCTGGTTCACTTCCCCTATTTGCTTTTGAAAGGTGTGTTTGCTTCCCAGGTGAGTTACCCTCCCCCAAATAGATGTAGCTCCCTTAAAACTGCATCTCTAGGGCCTCCTGCAGCATTTGGGGTCCTGAGCAGAGCTGATGGGACTGTTGTCAACGCTCAGGGCATAGATTCAGCCACTGAGTAGCAGGTATAGAAAGCAGAAGCCTGGAAGCGAGAGGTAGACATTTAACTAGCCATGCCTTTCCAGGGCTTGGTAAGGAAGATGGCCCAACTAAAGAAAAATTCTGTCATGATCTATTAATAGAGAATAAAGATTAATGAAGGATTATGTCATAATGAGCCAGCCTGCAGAGTAGCTGCAGTTCTGGTGCTCTGCTGCCAAAATACAGTTCTCATTTCCAACAAACAAAGTCCATCAGAGAGAAAGCATAGAGCCCCTTTGGAGCTGGGAAGTCCCACGCATAATAATGAATGGCCCACTCTTCTTTTGCCAGAGCTCTCCAGCACTCTTGGGGTCACAGGTCATTGTGGTGATTCAGAGGGGGGCCTGATCCTTATCTAAGCTTTGGCAACAAAATTAGATTGCGCTCCAGTCTTATTAAAGAAATGTTTGTTCCACCATCAATGAACTGAAAAGAAAGCAGCTCAATGTACTTTTGCAAATTACAGCAATAAACTGCTTGAATTAACTGCTTTATTACAAATATTTAATTATTCTATGGGCTAACTGTCTAGCATTTAGGAGAAGAGAGATGAGTAGAACACTTGACAGCTTACTCCATTTTAAATTTGGATATAAAGGTTGTTTTTTTTAATAAAAATATTAACTTCAATTTTTCTCTCCTCTAAGATAGAAAAGGTCTCCCCCTCAGTGTTTTGTAGAACAACCAATTCAAGTTTGGAGTGCATTGGATGACAACATGGAGCCTCTAGTTCTGTATTAGTTGTCAATGAAAAAAATGTATTCTGGGGTAATTTACAAAAGGCAGTAGGTTTTCATTTGACAGAAATATGAATGAGCATGGAAATGAAATGTTTTTGCCCAGAGTTACTGCCCCAAGTTGTATATGTTACATACAGTCAGTGACTAGGGAGGACAGGATCTTACTGTACCTTTACTGGAGTTTAAATACAGGCTCTTGTGCCTTGGCAAATGCATCTGGTTTTGAGTGCCACAGGATTTAAAGAGAAAAAAAAATCTTGACAAGCCCTTCATAAAATGCAGGAACTCCCAATGAAAAGTGCATTAATATCATGAAAGTGTTTGGGTTCAAACTTCATTTTTCATTTAGGGGATTCACAGTATGAAAACAAAGAAAAAATATTTTAAAAAAGTCATTGGTCACATTGGCTGGGCTATCTGAAAAATAGAAAATACACAGTAGAGGGCATGTTGCTCGCAAAGAAAAATCTGAATGTCTAACACTGGAGTAGTGATCATCCAGTATCCAACGGCATCAGCAGGGTTATTTCATCAAAGCTCTTCACCAGCCTCTGCTCACTTACTGTTTGCTAATCTACAGACCTAAATTGACCATTCAGCACCAGCAAATGTGCCATGTAGGTCTCAACTTTTCATGAAACACTCATTCGGGAACTACAAAGTGCTGAATATATTTTCAGCCTTTTTATACTAAGATTTACAAGTAATGACCTTAAGCAATGTCATGCATGTAGAACAAAATCATGAGACCACCCTGGTTTTGAGCCGAATTAAGGTATAGAATCATACTTCATTATCATTCAAATGTTGCCGGACTGAACAACAAAACGGCCCCCAGTCATACAGCTAAACCGATTTCATAGTTTCACTTTGAGAAACACCCCTCCCTAGCCTGCTTTTTTTTGCTATTACAGGCTCACTGTAAGTAGACAATTATCAGAGCTTAATGCGAGAAATGATAATGCCCTGCCACATTTGGAATCCTTGGGCAGCATCCGTCCGATCCTGTGGAGAGAGAATGTCTCTTGGAGGCTTCTTGGGGCACCGGCAGTTTGAAAATTTGGCCGCCCATGCTGACATTTAGTGAAATCATCATTTCAGCTTGATTCGGAACCCAACCCAGCCAAGGCTGATGGCAGGATGACTCTTCTGGCAAGCTGCCCCCCGGACCCACATACTCTACAGGCTACTTTCTGTCACACTACCTCCCATGAAAGAAGCCCTTTGACTTCCCTGCCATAGCTGGCACACTGCCCCTTTCACAGTCCCAACTAACCGTCATCTTGGATGTAACAAATTAGTACATTCTCAGAATAATAATAAGTGCAGACATGAAAACACCATTGTCTTTATTGGGAAATGAAGTAACTGTGCTTGAGGTGGGTGACTCTTTCAGGACAACACCACAGGCAAAAATAAATCTTTTAGGGGAACGAATGGCCAATTCCAAGAGATATGTGACACATCATTTGCTGTAAAAATCAGGAACAGGCAAAGGAACAAAAAGCTGTTTGTTGGAGTGCATGAAGAAAATGAAGGGATAAAGAAGATGAAAAATGCAAAAACAAGGAGGAGAAGCTTCTATTTGAAAGTAGAACAGAAGACACAGGATTGCAAAATCTCTTTTTGAGAGGAAGTTAATAAACATTACCTGAGTTCCCTACTGGTTATCACTCAAGAAATTATTCTAATTTTTTCAATCTTCAGCTTTATTAGGGAGAAAGAGTTCATATGGAAGCAATCAAAATAGAGTAATAGTAAGATAAAATACAAAAATACTCCCATATAGTAATGATATTCAAAGTCACTTTGGTGACTTTTTTTAATTTGGTTAAAAAAAATTATGTATTAGTTTTTTTTTCTTAAAAAACATATTAATATGTTCATGGCATCAGAAACCCATAGATCTAGAGATGGACATGTATACATACATGTGCACATGCATATATACATATACATATATATGAATGTATTTCCTTTCTCCAGTTTTGATTAAGCCATATTCATATAGAACTTATGAATTTACACAAAAGTTTATTCTCTTCAGAAGCAGAGATATAAAAATATGCAGGAAACAAACTGTTTCTTCTTATTGTGGATAGACCATCATTCCCATTCAATGTCAGCTACTCTGAGAAATATGAATATAAAATAATCTGTGTTATCATGGTCTTTATGACAGCCTCAACTTTCTCAGGGAACTATAAAATGGAACATTAAGTGAGATGGGAACAATGAGAGCCTCCCTTTAGCAGATGATAAAGACTAAATTAGAATAAATGACAACAAGTCTGGAGGAATCAAATAAATATTTCCTTACCATGACTCAGAGACTTTCCAATGGACACGTCACTTTTCAAAATGCCACCGTGTAGAAATCAATGTCACCCTTGATCATTCATTAACGAGCTTTTACTTGGAGTGATTGGACTCCAATCACTTTAAATCGTTTGAGATATTTTACTGCAATATTCCTAAACTTTCTGGTTCAAATGAGTCTAAGAATATCTCATTATAAATGGAGACAGTCCTCAAAAAGCAGCCAAGCATGACTAAAAAGATCACTCTTTTACACAAAAAAATAGCCTTCTGATTTTACCCTTTGTTGAAAAGACATTTGGTCGGCCACAGGGGAAATACATAATCTACTTTTCTATTCAAATAATATATTTGAGAATTCTGTGACTACAAGGACCCTACAGCAATTCTGGGTAGAATATATCTATATATGAACATATACATATATGTATGTATATACATACACATACAGAGATATGTATGCATCATATGTCACATGGATTTGTGTGGTATAAAGCACCAAATTATTGCCATGTTAACAATAATTTTGACAATCATTTTAAAGAGCAAAAACACCTAGCACAGTTCTAATTAGCAATAAATTGAATCAGAGTCTCTAACACAAGTAAAACTGCCTCTGAAATCCATCTCATTCCTTAAAGGTCTCAAGCACTCTCAAGGGTATATTTTATGTTCAAAGTCAAGTTTGAATAATGCAGCTCTGCTCCTGTAGCAGGAATCTAATTTTGGCCAAATATACCTTCAGCCATCATAGCTTCATACATAGAGGCTGCTCTTGGATTCAAGTCTTGCCTCTGTCAAATCAGAGTGTGTGTGACCCTGGGAGAGTCATCGAACTGCTTCTCTGTGTCCCAGGCAACAATCTGAACCTATAAGCGTCAGAAAAAAATGACAGAGCCATATCTGTAGAGGGAAGCTTCCACACCAGCTATCCCCCATATTCCACTATATATTTTATTGGGTAACACATCAAAAATAATGCTCTACAAGACCTTTTAGTGAAGATGGACACTGGAACTTTTTTTTAAAAGAAGTCTCAGTATGAGATTCAACATTGAAATTTTTGATGTCTTCACCCCTTAGCCATTGTGTCCTGGACTGATTTGTCCAGGACTAGAAGGGACCTCAGAATCCACCTAATCCAACTTCTTTATTTTACAGATGAGGAAACCGAGTCACAGGTAGTGCCAGAGGCAGAATTTGAATCTAGGTTCTCTAACTCTGGAGCCAGTGGCCTCTTCACTTCTCATAGTGTTTCCTTTTATTTTTCTGTTTTGTTTCAGGAAAAAGATGGAATATGACTCATGTTCAGCTATATTGCAAAAATATTTTTTTTCCCTTCAAAAGTCAAAAAAGGTGCTAGGTAACTGATGTCTAACCTTCTGCTTCAAATAAGAGGCGGTTTCAATTTGTCACCCAGTACCCCAGATTACAAAACCCTAGAGCTGAAAGGAGAAAAGTTTAAAGCCATTAGTTTCCTTGTAAGTACATCAGATTTCTTTAGTTATGTTTTCTCTTAAAAAAAAAAAAAACAAACAGTTGTTCAATGCATTTCAAGCCATCACAAAAGGATTTTAAAAGTCTAAATTTTCTTTTCATTCTTACATATCTGAAAAGAGGGAAGAGGTCTTATTTCTCCTCTCTAAAATTGATGATTCATAGGGCTAAAAGTTTTCAATGCTTTCCACCTATAATGTGCTTCACTTGACTTTTCAGAATATGAATTAGCTCTTTGGGCATAAGACTAAAATGCAAAATGTCAACTCGACTTGCATGTTCACTCTGAGTTCCTTCCTAGACACTGTAGCTCTCCCAGCAAAGGAGAATACTAACCACATATTTTGGGACAAAGGAGCTGATTCATGGTGGGGTGGGGAGGCGGTGGGGGGTGCGGGGGTAGGGGAGTGGGGGCAGGGAAGAGACCACACACCATTTAAAAGGTTTGTTCAATTTACAAGAAAACTATTGTAAATGCTTTGTTGATTCATTATGAATGACCCCGCATGACAAATAACAAGTGACCACCTCCTTGTTGTGTCTCCCTGAATGCGTAATGCATGCAGAGGGAGCCCTGTGGCCATCTGGACACACTACAGAAACTTTTCTGCAAGGGAACATGAAACCCGTTCCAAAGACACTGTTTCTAGGTTCCCTGGACAGACAGCTCAGATCACAACCATGGACAGCTCTGCCCAGAGAGGATTTGATAAACCTGGGTCTTCTTTCCAAAAAGTCATTTCTAACAGCATGTTGCTTGCTCCTGGCAGACATGGTTCTGAAGAGCATCACACACTTGAGAAGCGCATTCCACTAGAGGGAGTGGAAAGAACCCAGAAAACAGTGGACAGAATACTGGCTCTGGTTGGGCTTTTATCATCAGGGTCCCTTGAAGTGGCTACTAAAAGCCCTTCTTGCTTCCTCACCTCAAAAATGGGAATAAAATACATTTTTAGTAAAACACCTTAAAAATCCTTTGTTGAAAAATGCTATAGAAGAAAGAAGTATTATCCTCATCATCTACTGAACCTTTGTCCCTTTTTTTCATGGCCCAAGGGAAATAATAAATTGACATATTTTTCTATCATCAGTGATCCTTTTAAGACCTCAGTGTGGCTTCACTCCATTACTTCTCACACTTATCCCCATTAAAACCACATAAAGTGGGGACAGCCGGGGGAGGAGAGCAGACGCAAATAGGTGAGCAGAAAGGGCAGCAGCAGTTAGACTGTTGTGTAACATGGGAGCTCTCCAGTAACACACCATCAGCCTCTCCTGTAAGAGCCCAGTCATGACAGAAAATAAATAAATAAATAAAAGGAACAAAATGGACCGTTCCTGACTGGATTCTAGTTGAAACAGGCTGCTTTGAGGTTAAAAGCACAGAGATTGCTTTTCTGAGCGGCCATTTGATTGCAGATCATCCATGTATTGCTCTCTCCTTTTCCACTGGACCCCAATGTTGCTAGCGATTTTACTAAATTGTTGATTTAATAGGAAAGTCTACACCCAGAAAGTTGATTTTTCTGGATGCATGTGTATAGCATTATGGATTAGCTTCCTTTCTTTTTCTCTTTTTCTTCTTAAAAAAACTGGCCTTAAAAACAAAACTCTAGTGTCTAGGAGGAAAAGACTTGTTTATGGAATCATAGGTGAAAAGAATGTCCATTTTTTACAAAATCTGTGGAAATCTTGTCTCTTTCGACTTCTTTATATTTCTTTGTTTCCAGTAAGGCTGACTGAACCATGATAGTTTCAGAGGAAGAAAAGGTTAAGGGCAGAAAAGATAAAGAGATCTACGACAGTGATAAGCTAGAAAGGGTCAGGAGTGGGGCTACTAAGATGGCCTAGGGGTGGGGAACCTTCAGCCTCAAAACCACATGTGGCCTTCTAGGTCCTTGGGTGTGGCTTTTTGACTGAGTCCAAGTTTCACAGAGCAAATCCTTTTATTGAGGGGATTTCTTCTGCGAAGTTTGGATTCAGTCAAAGGGTCTCACTTGAGGACCTAGAGGGCCACATGTGGCCTTGAGGCTGCAGATTCGCCACCCCTCTAAGAGTCTTGGGATCACGCCATATGTGGATCATTAACAGAGCTGGGGATTTTTATCCTGGGGATGAGAAGACTGGAGGAGAGTGGAGGAAAGATAGATAATTATCATCAGATACATGAAGAGCCATTATATGGAAGGGATTAGACTTATTCTGTCTGGCCCCAGTGGGCAGAGCTGAGATTTGGGTTAACTGGTGCTTCTTACTGTCTCATACAGAAGCACTATTCATATGTCCCTACCCCAACCCCACCCCCCACCCCACCCCCCATGCATGAGGATAGTCCAGGGCTCTTTTCTGGTTCCTCCTCCTTTCTTTTACTCCACTGTCTCTCTTGGATCTCATAGGTTCAAACATCATCTCTATGCAGATGACACCCAGACAGATACATAGATAACGTTAGTTTATGGAGCTAGATAAATACAAATTTATAAATAAATGTATGTATCTATATCTATAAACCAACCTTATTTATAATATATAGGCATCTGTATATTATAAATAAGGTTGGTTTATAAAGATAAAGATAAATATATATATATATATATATATATACATGTGTATCTATCTCTATAAACCAAACTTGTTTATAATATACAGATGTCTATATTATAAACAATTTTATAGAGATAGATACAGATAAATGCATATATACATATGTACATATGTGTCCATCTCTATAAACCAATGTGAAATACAATATACAGACATGTGTATATTGTATATAAGGTTGATTATAGATACAGATAAATGCATAAATATATACACACATTTGTATTTATATCTAAAACCCAACTTTATATGTAATATACACACATAAATTTACATATTATATGTTGATACATGTGTATCCATATTTGTATCTACAAATACGTGGGAGTCATTTGCATAGATGACATTTGAACCCAGGATATATCTAAATCTTCATCTACCCCTACAATTTATGCTAGATCTAGAACTCTCATCTTTTTTCATAAGCTGCCTGTTAAATGTGTAATAAATGTTTCTTGAAATGTATTGACTTCAAGTTGCAAAGGGGCAAGTGTTGGTTTAGTAAAAAATAAAAATTAAAAAATTAGAAGTCCTTCCTAACAATTAGAACTTATCTCAAAGTGAAATGGGCTACTTTGGGAAATAGAAAGTTCTCCCTTCAAGCCACAGTTGGATGACTACTTTTAAGGGAAATTATACAGGGGAATTTGGTGGGAGGGGTGGATTGGAAGGGCACTGGGGTCACTTCAAACTCAAACTGTATGTAGTGCTATGTGTCAGTTTTAAAATACTATAGGTCTGATTTGACGTAGCCAGACACAGAAAAAATAAATATCGACAGGTGCAGGTCTACATGGAAACCAAGAAATGCTTTATCAGGGAATAAAATAAATCTGTCTTTCTTTCTACCTACATTTCCTAGCGTATCCTTCCCCCTTTTCTTCCCAGAGAGCCACTTTACGTAACAAAAAGTTTTTAAAAGGGAAAAAGAAAGTTTAGAAAAACTAACCAACTAATTGAGTCTGACATGATAAGAGGGGAGGTCAGCCAGTGTCTTTCTGCTATACCATATTGATCTCCAGCAAGGAGACACTCCAGGCTAAACATTTGAAAGCAGAAAAATTCCTTAATGTCCCAAAATGTTAAATTTTTTTCTCTAGCTTTTACAAGGAAAATTTTTTTCCAAACTCAAACCTTCTGGTTGGCTCTCAGGGGTCATGGTTGACAGACTGAACTCCTTCATTTTACAGAGGGGGAAAATGAGACTTAGAGGAAAGTAACTCCCCAAGATTATAAAATTGGCATGTGATAAAGCCTGGATTCATACTCAGATCTTGGGCTTCATGAAGATGGGCATTGCTTCCAGGTATATGGAGGTGAGAATCCCACTATATTCTGCCTTCCTCAGACCTCACTGCAAATATAGAGTTTAGTTCTGGGCACCATAGGTTTAGAAAGACATTGATAATCTGGAGAGTGCCCAGGAGAGCAATCAGGACAGTGGAGTGAGTCTATGTCATATGAGGAATCTTGGAAGGAATTGGGCATGCTTAACCTTGAGAAGAGAAGATTTGGGGGGATAGGAGGGCAGACATGATTGCTGTCGAGATATCTGAAGGGAAACTTTTTGTGTTCCATCTGTGCCCAGAGGACAGAACCAGGAATGATGTACGGTAGTTATAAAGTGGTAAAATTAGATCCAGTGCCAGGAAAAATTTCATAACAATTATAGCTGTGCCAAAGTGGAATGGGCCATCTGGAGAAGGAATGGGTCCCCTCTCTTTGAAGGCCTTCAAGCAGAGGCTGTAAGGCCATTTGTCAAGTATGTTATAGAGAGTTTGCACTGCATTAGAAGACCACTGTGGTCCTTTCCGTCTCAAATTCTGTGATTCTTCCAACTCCAAACTCAATGTCCTTTTTATTCTATCATGTTACCCCAAAATAAAGAGGATCATTTCAGAAAGAGAGCTTGAAAATGGAAAGCACTAGAAAAGGAGTCAGAAGAATTGGGTTAAAATCTGGTCACTGTTAATTAGAGCTTTGTCCTTGGGCAAGTCCCTTCCCTTCTCTGAGATCAGTGTCTTCATCTGTAAAATGACAAGAGCTGCCTTAAGTGACTGCCAACATTCTATGAGATGAACTTGCAGAAAATTCCAAGTATTTTCTTTGTACTGACCCAGCACAGTATCACATCTCCAATGCAGAATATGGTCCTCTGGAAGAACATTACAGGATTCTTGCTAATTTACTGTAGGTGAGAGGTTAGTAGCCCACAACTCTACTGGTATCTCCTTATAACATCATCCTTACAGACCACACTCTGGGAATATCTGATAGCACTTCAACTAGGAGTTATAATGAGGATATTCTGTGCCTGGGACAATCATGACAACCACACCCAAGGAAAGTGGTACAAAGTGTGCCCTGAGTTGGGGGTGGGGCAGGAGGCAGGTAAGAGGTAGAAGCAAGGAGTTTACTTCAGCCTTCCTTCTGGTAGTTTCCTATTTTAATCAATTATTCTTGATGCCTCAGTGCTAAACTCTGTTGTTTCTATGCTGGGGAAGGAAAACAAATATTGTCAGTGCCCTTTAAATCCAGCCTATTCAACTATTTGGCTAGTTTATGTTTCATGTTATGTATTATTATTTATAATTTTATGTTACTATTTTATTATGAGACATGGGAGACACTGGCATGGGATTATCCAGCATGGTGTGCCCACATCAAAGAAGGTTCTGTGCTCTATGAGCAAAGTAGAATTGCAGTAGCTCAAAAGAAACACAAGATGCACAAATTTAAAGACATCTCCCTCTCAAATGGTCATACATTTGTGCCTGACTTGTGATAGAGGCTTCCGAGCTCATACTGGTCTGATCAGCCACAGCCAGACACGCTGTACACTGACCATGAGCACAAAAGACAAACAACAACAACATCCTGGAGCAAAGCCTCAGTTGCCTTGTCCTGATTACAACTCTATCAATTAATGAATATTCTCGAAATGATGCTCCTTTATAAGAATGTCATAAAAATCCTCTAAATCATTATTGATTAGAAATGCAAATTAAAAAAAAACTTGAGATATCATTTTACACCTACCAGATTGGCTAAAATGATAGAAGGGGAAAGTGACAAATATTGGAGGGAATGTGGAAAAATTGGGACCTTAATTCTTCATTGGTGAAATTGTGAAATGATCCATTTTGGAGAATAATATAGAATGGTGCCCAAAGAATTATTAAACTACCTATTGCCTTTGACCCAGCAATACCACTACTTGATCTATTTATAAAGATAATTAGGAAAAAGGAAAATAACCTATATGTTCTAAAATGTTCATATCAGCTATCTTTGTGGTGGTAAAGAACTGGAAATTGCAGGGATACCAACCAATTGGGGAATTGCTGAACAAGTTGAGGTATACAATTGTGATGGAATATTACTATGCTATAAGGAATGATGAGGTCAATGATTTTAGAAAAATATGGAAAGACTTGCACAAAATAATGAAGAATGAAATGAACAGAACCAAGAGAACATTGTATACAGTAACAGCAATGTTGTTTTAAGAAAAATTTTGAACAAAAAAGTTATTTTGACTACTATAAATACCCAAATTATTTATAAAGGACATAAGAAGAAAGACACATCCAGAGAAAGAACTGATAAACAGAAGAATGGATAGAACAATTTTACATATATACATATCTATATCTATATATATCTATTCGCATCTAATGGTAGGCATCTCTAGGGCGGGGAGGGGAAGGAAAAAAAGAAATTTACATGATAATTTTGTTGGATATTTGAAAGGAATAGCAAGTTGTGTATAGTAGAGTTGTAGTTTCATTTGGAAACAAATCTTTTTTATTGTACTATGTTATGGAAATGCTTGTTTAATTCCATAAATTAAAAAATAAGGTCAGCCACATGAAAAACAAATCTTCATGTTGGTATCATCATTCAGATTGTTGATGTGTGTGTGTGTGTGTGTGTGTGGGTGAGAGAGAGAGAGAGAGAGAGAGAGAGAGAGAGAGAGAGAGAGAGAGAGAGAGAGCTGCACAAGACAAAAATACCTTAGAATTAAATTTCTGTCTATTAGCAAAGTATGGAATGTCACAGGGCCAAACACTGGCAGAATCATGAGGTAAATAAAATTTGTCTTTGCCCCCCCCCATGTCCCCTTGGAGCCTACCCTGACTTGGCACATATATGCTAAATGGGCCTATTCCTTCTATATCTCCACTCAGCTCCTCTGTCTCTTGCCTGAACACAAATGAAGTCATCTTCTGACCTACCAACCTCTCCACCCACTGATTGATATAGCTTTTCCTTTTACCCTAGTACTCTCAGCTATGCATTTGGGCTCAGTAGTGGGCATATTCTTTCTGTTAACACTTGAAGATCATGACTTGCAACAGGTCCAAGTTGCAAAAGGAAAATTTTCCTATTAATTAGAGCAAATCAAGAAGGAGAATAGTTTCTTTTGGGATATAGCTGATTTCCCCCAAATTGGAAATCTTTATGCAAAGGTTGGATGACTATTTATTGGCTTTGTGGAAGAGAGGGTTCTTGGTGAAATAGAAGTGGACTTAAATGACCCTTGAGTTCTCTTCCAAATCTGAGATCTTGTGATCAATGGGATGGCTGTTCTCTTATGTTAGTTTATCAGAAAATAGATATGGAGACAGAGATATATTTAATAGAAAGATTATTTATGTAGGATATATAAATGATAAAAACATGTCTGTATATTTATTCACAGAGAGATATCTACATATACATATATTTATATTATATATAACTTTATATAGCCATCTAGAGAAACATTTATATATTATACATTTTATCCAGCTATAAATATATGGTCATAAAATAACTATTTTATATATAGCTATATATTTGTATGTTAGAGACATACTTATACATCTACATATATTTATACATCTATATATAGATACATTAGATACTATCTATAGTATCTATAGATACATAGATACTATCTATATAGATATATTTATACATATGTATAGTGCTTTATTATACTCATTTTAAAGATTAAAAAAAAACTAAGGCTGAAAGAAGATGTCCATGGTCATACAAATAGTAATGAGGCAGGAATAAAATTCAAGTCTTCCTAATTCCAAGTCCAATTTTTACCACTATGCCACTAACCTGCCTGTAAATGCTTATATAGTCAGCTAGGGGGCACAGTGGATAGGGTTCTGGGTCTACAATCTTAAAGGCTTGAGTTCAAATATGGCCTCAGACATTAACTTACTAGCTATGTGATCTCCAGGAAATCACAACTTTTTGCCTCAGTTTTTAAAATGTGGATAATAATAGAACAGGGTTATTGTGAGCATTAAATGAAATTACGCATATAGGCACACACGTACACACACACACACACACACACACATATATATACATACGTATATATATATATGCATATATATATGGCACTTTGCAAGCCTTAAACTACTATATAAATGCTAGCTAGCATCATTATTATTGAGATAAATATGGATGGATATATTTGTTGTTGTTGAGTCATTTTCAGTCATGTCTGACTCTTTGTGACCCTATTTGGGGTTTTCTTGGCAAAGATACTGGAGTGTTTTGCTGTTTCCTTCTCCAGTTTATTTTACAGAGGAGGAAACTGAGGCGAACAGGGTTAAGTGAATTACCCAGGGTCACACAGCTAGTAAGCATCTAAGACTGAAATTGAACTCGGGTCCTCCTGACTCCAAGGCCGACACTTATATTTGGATATTATATATAATTTTTATCATATATATTTGTATAGCTATTTTTAAACATTTCAAATATAATGATTATATAAATATGTATCTGAAATGTAAATTTGTTAGTATTTATACATTGCTTTAAGGTTTGCAAAACACCTGAAAAGTATTTTCTCATTTGATTCTTAGTGCCAGCAAGTTTATATGAGGAAGCATTAGAATTCAGGTATTATTTCTCCAAATCCATCACTCTATATTCTGCACCAACTAGATGCCTTTATATATCCATATATCATAAGTAATGCTTATATCACTAAATATATTTATATGCAAAATAGATACACATTTCTATCAACATATCTACTATGCTTAGTATAGTACCTAGCAATTAGTAGGTGTTTAATAAATGTTTATTGATTGGTATCTATAAATATATTCATATATAGATGGCTATTGGGCTGGTATTACAGATGGTTGATAACCTAGGAATAGCTGCCATTGGATACAATTCATGAGGACCTGAGCTACAACAATTGTTCTCTGTTGGCTGCACCTTCAACCCTCCACAACCCTGGAGGGCTTATAAACAGCTAGTCCATGTGACTGCAGATATCGGAACAATTATAACCCACTTCAAAGTGTGACCAGTGTTGCCCTGTCACTCTGCATATGGGCCGGGGGGTGGGGTGGGGAGGAACAGCAGCAGCAGCAGCAGCAACCTCAGCACCAAGTGACAATAATTCTTCCTTTTTTTTAGCAGCTTCCTTACCTGGACAGGATTACCCAGCAGGCTGGAGGGGCAAAGGAGACCAGACAGTGGCAGCAGAGCCAGTGCTTTATTGAGAGCCCAATGAAGCCCTCAGTGAAGGAGCTTCACCTTCCTCTTAAGGAAGGCACAAAGATTGCCTGCCCACAATCCCAACCTCAAGGGATTTCCAGGAGAAAAAGACTAAGTTCTTGGGAGTCACAGCAACTTACACAAAAAATAGACAAGGGAAACCCAGGAAAATGACATGCACAGGACATCATAACTGCCATGACCCTGTCATAACAGGGAGCATGAATATGCAGTGATGTGGTACCTTTGCACTAGCTTCTCCAGAGACAAGTTGTCTAAAGAAAAGGCTCTGATTCATTCTTTTTTTTTCTTGCTTTCATTTTGCTTTAAAAAAATAAATTAGCAAACATTTATTTTTTCTCTCCCTGCCCCCCATACCTGCAAAAAGAAAGGAAGAAAAAGGAAAACCCTGGTAACAAAGATGAAGATCCCTCCTTAGGCATGTCCAAAATTTGTGTTTCATTCTGCACCATGAGTCCATACCCTTTCTGCCACCAAGGAAGCAGAGAGAATGCTCCATCATCAGTCTTCAGAATCCAAGCTGATCTTTGCATTACAAAGAGTTCTTAAGTCTTTCAGAGCTGTTTGTCCTTATAATGTTGTTGTCATTGTGCAAAATGTTCTCCTGGTTCTGTTCACTTCACTCTGCATCTGTTTATACAAGTCTTCCCAGGTTTCTCGGAAACCATCTCTTTCATCATTTCTCAAGACACAATAATATTGTTGGCCAGGAATCCTCTGATGCTTTCTTACAATTCAATTTGACAAACAGTTATTAAGTGATTATTATGGGTAAAGGACTGAGCTATATATTCAAAGGCAAAGGAAAAAAATAGTTACTGTCTCCAAAGAGATTATAAATTGCATCAATGGGTGGAAATATAACACAAAAACAAATAAATAAATAAGTATAAGATGATTTGAAGAGAGGGAGAGAGAACCCTAAGAGCTAGAGAGACCAGGAAATGCTGAAGCAAACAGAGGACATGGAATTGGAGCTGGGTCTTAAGGGAAGCTGAGGACTCTAAGGCAGAGAGTGAGGCCTACATTCAGTTACTCTGGCTATAAATTACCCAAAGAAACTGACCTTCCCCAAGAATGGTTGATTTCATGGTCCGCATTGTGGCCTACATCATGGCAGTGCCCAGACCAAGCTTCTCCTCAATCTAAGCTATTGTATTATTATAGGTGATGGAAATTCCTACACTTCTACAGCTGCATTTGTGACTGAGAATTTTTTTTTCTTTGCTGAGGAGTTTGCCCTAATAAATGCTACCAGTACCACTGGGCCAAATGAAGTCAAGCAATGAATAAAGAAGTATTTACTTAGCACTTCCTGTGTACCGGGCACTGAAGGAGTGTGGCACTCCAGCTCTATTCACCAGAAGTCAGGAAGACTTTGGTTCAAATCCCACGTCTGACACTTATAAATTAGGTGACCCTGTACCCTGGGTAACCAAAACCAAAACATTCTGTCTTCAGGGAGCTCAGATTTGATTAGAGAAATAACACGTATAAACATCTATAAATATATATAAACTTTATATCTAAAAGATGAAACTTGGTGACCCTTCCCTTGAATACTCCTTTATTACTTTTTTCCTGATTTAGAGAATAGTTTACCTGAGAATAAATTGCCTGGCATGTAGGCACCATCTAAGGAGGTTCTAATTCCATGGAAGTAATTTTGGGGATCACGGGACTATTGAGCAAGAGCTAGAAGAAAATAACAAGGTGTAGTTCAATCTCCTCATTTTGCTGAGGAGGAAACTGAGACCCAGATAGTGGAAGAGTATCATACTGGCAGCAAGTAACAGAACTGGGATTTGAACCCAGAACATTTGACTCCAATATTGGAGCTTCACCAGACTGAATGAATGAATGATACAAACAGAAAAGTCAGAAATTCCCTGCTCTCAAGGAATTCACATTCAAATGGGAGAGATAACACACATGGAAGGTTTCAGCTGCAAGTCATGGGAAAGGGCCCATGGTCCTGAGGGTTAAGTAGCAAAGCAAATGGCAATGCCTCTTCTTAATGTAATTCCCCTTGAAAAAAAAAACCGTATCAGTTTCTGATGTTTTGTCATGTGATTCTGGCTTAAAAGGAATACTCTTCCAAAGAGTCTTGGGTTCAGGGTCCTGGGTTGCCTCTGTCAAGGTCAGAAGGCAGGTGGTGGTGGTGGTTTTGTCTGCCTAGAATACACTGCCTCCTCTGTCTCCCCTTCTTTCTCAGGTGCCTTGCTGTCTCATCCTCCCATGGAGCAGGTCTGGAGTGACTTACTCTATTCCAGGTCAGAGGGCATCGAGCAACTCCGAGAGGAATGCTCCAGAAACCTGGTGAGGCTAACCTCAGGTAGTAGACAGTGGTTCCTTCATTTAGATGACTATGAAATGCTTCAAAATCTGGCATGATTTCAGCTGTTAGCCTCTCCTGTGCAAATCTCCTCACGATTGAATAGTCGATGCCTTATAAAATGCTTAATCTCTCTTTATAGTGAATGGTAATTCTGCCTGGCAACAGGAGGTCTATATAGTTATATAAATGGCCTGCTAGCATTTCCACTGTTACAATCTACTTTACTTAGCCAAAAAAGAAAAAAGAAGAAGAAATATTTGGCCCTCTAGGGACCTTTAAACATGCAGGCAGATGATTTATAAACCAACAGCCCTGGTATGATCATGTAGCATCAGTCTTCATTTTAAATTCTCCTGACAGAAGTGATCAAACAGGCTCATATTTATACTCATACATATTTCTCCTGAAATGCAGCTCTTAGAAAAATGATATTTGGTGACTACATTATGGACATAGGCTTTGAGGTTACAGTAATTAATGGAAACTTCAATTAACTGGAATGCTGGAGGGGCAGAAGGGTGTTCTGCCTAACTGAATGTTTTCATTTACACAGGGTGAGTCACAGAAACATCCGTCACCCCCATTCCTCTAATATGTGGTATCATTAGAGGCAATATGGTATAGCGTACAAGGAACTGGACCTGGACTCAAGAAGATGTAGATTCAAATCCTCCTTCAGACACTGCTCCAAGACCTGGGACAAGACCCTTAACCCTGTTTCTCAATTTCCTTTTTTGTAAAGTGAATAGTTTGGGCTCAGAGGTTTCTAGGGTCCCTTCTAGCTCTGAATCCATGATTCTGTGACAAATGAGAGTGTGACACTCCAGAATCTATTCACCAAGGGGAGGAAGACATTGGTTTAAATCCCATTTTTGACACTTATAAATTATGACCTTGAATAAGCTTTCCTAATATGCAAAATGAGGATAATGATAATATCTGCCTCACAGGGATGCTGTGAGGAGCAAATGAGCTGACTTACAAAGTAAAAATTTAGCACAGCATAGTGGATTGAGAGTCAGTCTTGGCCTGTGCTGGCTGCATTTCCATGGGCAAAGCCCAGAACCTCTCAGTGCTCTAGGCAACTCTCTAAGATGATAAGTTTAAGAGAGGGTGTCATTGGCAGATGGAGTTTCCTTACCTGGGAGTTCAATATGCCAGTGAAATGATAACTTCCTGTCCTGTCTAGGGGTAGCCCTACGTGAGGATGCCCTCAGAGATCTGCTGGAGGCACGCAAAGAGCAAGCGAGTTGCCCAGGATCACGTACTGTCAGAGGCAGGACTGAACCCATGTTTTCTTGTCTCCAAACTTAGCACTTCATACATTCTGTCTGGCTGCCTCTACAATCATTGGAAACCTTTCTAAAACAAAATAAAATTTCCTGTTGTGTAAGTACAGTATACACCTAAAAACGGAGTCCTTCTCTGATGATTAAAAAGTCCATAGAGCCTCAAGGTCATTGTTCTGACAATCAGTAGTCGCAGCATGGCGTCATGTCATGAGAAGCTAGGGGGAAGACCAGTTAGAAGACTATTGAAGAAGTCCAGGTGAAATGTGATGAGGCTGCATTTGAACTCAGGTCTTCCTGACTCCAGGGCAGGTGCTCTATCCACTCCACCATCTAGCTTCCCCCATGGATGGATATATAGATAGACATATAAAAATAGGGACAAGGTAATTTGGGGAAGGCACTAGCATCTAGGAGGATCGGTGCGGGGGGGGGGTGCGGAAATCCATGTAGATAATGGCTGTTGAGTTTAGACTTAAAGGCAACAAGGAATTCTGAGAGGCAGAAATGAGGAGAGATTGGCTAAAAGTGTAAAGTATGTGAAGGGCAGTAATGTGTAAAAAAAAGGAGAAGGTGAGAAGCAGCCAGATTGTGTAGGACTTTACATGTCAAACAGAAGAGTTCATATTTGATCCTAGAAGGAATAGGGAGCCACTGTATTTTATTCAAATTAGAAGTGACATGGTCAGGTCTGCTCTTTAGGAAGTTAGCTTTGGTAGCTGTATGGGGGATGGATTGGAATAGGGACAGACTTAAGGCAGGGAGCCCAAGAAGGAAGTTATTGCAATAATCCAAGCTGTCCACAAATAGCATAAATGCTTTTGTCAAACTCTATTTAGATAAAAAGTAGCCCTATTCTATATAAAAAAATAAGTGTTAACTAAAAATAAATACATATTTTTAAAAAAGAAATGAGGTTAGTCTGCCATGACCAGTTGATGAAGTTACATTGGCTCCTTGCAATCTCACTTTCTTTTCTAAATGTTCATGCTTTTAATAATAATATCTAGGATCCTGTTAGGTATCCAAGTCAAACTTGAAGGCCTAGAGTTTTCAGACTCTTGCAGACTGCTTATGAAAATTAGCACATTGGCCCATCTCCATTCCTGTGATATCATTTTGATTCTCCAAAGATCATTGAGAGAGGTTCAAAAATCACATTTACCATTGGTTTAGGAATTGATTTTTTAAATAAAGTTTACCTGGGTTTGGTTAGCATCAGGGAGAGGCATCTAGGTGCCCTCTTACTGTCTCCTTAATAAGTTTCAACTCCATATATTGACCACTTTGGCTCTGTTCTTTATAGTTCAGAGGTAGGTGAAATAGAAATAAAGTATGAGTTAACTAATTTTGTCTTTGTTATCTCTGTCCAAATCACTGTGATCATTATCCTACCCATCTTTCCTTTGACCCACACTTGAACAGATCCCCTATTTTCCTCTACTTCATAGAATCCCTAGCTTCTTGCAAAATTCCTCCTGCACACAACCATTCCTGCTCCTTCCATCTTCTACTGCCAATGATCTCCTGGTGTTTATCTTGAATATGTTCTCCACATGTCTGCATGTGTTCATGTTTTCTCCCTGAGAGGATTGAAGCTCCTTGAGAATGGGGGCTCTTGCACATTTGTCCTTATATTCTCAGTACCTAGCACAATGATTGGCTCATGATACATACTTAACAATGGTTGCTGACTAATTGTCATCTCTCTCCCCACCTCCATAGAGATTTTAAAAATCCTTTTGTGTTGCTCTTAGAGTTCACCAGCCTTATCTCATTCAGAATGTTAGCAGTCTTCAGATTTTTATTACAGGACCGTACCACTCTTTTGTCTTCATCCTCTATTGGTCATTCATACTTCCAAATTCCATGTATATCTTTTAAAAATCAAAGTTGGTTGATGCATTTTCCATGCCCTACACATTTGTCCTACAGAATTCTAGAACATAGAGACTTTATTTATTCTTTTTTTGAATCCTTTTTGAATCCTGCTCCCAAAGTCAATGGTGCATGTTGGACTATGCCTGACTTTGTTTTCCTCCTCTAGCATAAATTCTAAGATGCAGAGGTCACTTCCCCCCAAATTTCCATTATTTTCAGCATAGCACCTTGTTCCTTCTTGTTGATTAGAATCAAATCCAGAATAGCATTTCTCCTCATTGTTTCCTATATGTTATAATGCTATATTCTTATTTATACATTTAAGCATCATGGTCACTGAAATAATAATAATTATTGTAAACCCTAAATGGAAATATAACATCAGAGAATTGATGACTCATCTTTAACTTGCTAGTTTGCTTATTCATCATCATCCATATCATGCCCCCTAAAGTGTGAGTCTTCTCAAAAGTTCTGTCTTAGCCCCCCTACTCTTTATATAGTCTCTCAGTGACCTCATTAGCCCCTGTGGATTTAACTATCTTCTCTATGAAGATGCCTGTGATCTATATATCCAGCCCCAGTCACACTCCCCTGCTTCAGCCTTGCATCACCAATTGCCTCTTGGACATGTCAAAGTGGACATAATAGAGATATCACTAGCTCCAAACCTTCCTCTTTTCCAAGTTTCACTATTTTTGTCAAAGGCACCACCATTATCCCAGTCCCTCCTGTTCCTACCTTGGTGTTATATTTGATACCTCACTGTCCCTCACCCTACATATCCAATCATTTGTCAAATCTTGCTGTTTTTATCTCCACAATTTTTCTCAAATCTTCCCCTTCCTCTCTACTCACACGCTACCACATTCTTTTAAGCCCTCATCACCTCTTGCCTAGGTAATTGCGATAGCTTCCTCATGAATCTCTTTGTCTCTTCCCAATTCAGAATGTCCTACATGCTGCTCCCAAAGTGATTTCCTTGAATGAAACTCTAATCATGTCACTCCCCTATTCAACAAAACCCAGGAGCTTCCTATTGCTCTAGAATAAAAAATGAACTCTTTAGCCATCATAGTCAAGACAAAATCTATCTTTCCAACTTCATTGTACATTACCCCACCTCCCCCATCTCTGCATTCTATGATGCAGCAAATTGGCCTTCTCTCTTTTCCTCACATATGAGAATCCATCTCTTATCTCTAAGTCTTTGACCTGGCCATCCCACATCCCGAGAATGTATGTACTCTCTTCTCACCTCTACCTCAAAGAATCCCTCTTTTCCTTCAGAATCCAGATCAAACACCACCTTCTACATGAAGCGTTTCATGATATCCCCAGTGCTAGTGCCTTCCCTTCCAAACTGGTGATATTTAGTCATTTCAGATGTATCCAACTCTTCATGACCCCATATGGAGTTTTCTTGGCAAAGATACTGGAGTTCTTTGCCATTTCTTTCTCTAGCTCATTTTATAGATGGGGAAACTGAGGTGGAGTTAGTGAATTGCTCAACTAGAAAGTATCTGAGGCCAGATTTGAACTCAGATCTTTCTGACTTCAGGCAGAGCCCTCTATCTACTGCACCACCCAGGTACTCCTCCCAAATTACCTTTGTATTTATTTGTATTTATTCTTTTTATATTTATTGCGTATATACTTCATATGTACTTGTTATCTGTAGAATGTATGCTTTTTATAGTAGATATTATGTCATTCAATCTATTTGTATTCCCAGAATCTAGCACAGTGCATGGCACATAGCAGGTGCTTAGTAAACATGTGTTCATAGGTAATTGCTTTTGTAAATCAACAGCACTTATCACTGTTTGTATGGTGTCAGTTCTTCCATATATTTTATTGATGGTTCTTGCTTCTCTTTTCATATGTAAATTGCTCTGCCTACATAAAATTTTATTGTGCACTACCTGGACCATGGCAGTTGTTATATATACTGGCTCTTTGTTTCTAACTTTGACTTCCATGGGTTATAGTCCTGGCAGGGGGACCAGTGGATCAAACCTAGAGTGGTTGGACCACAATGGATGTGTGCCTTTCTTCCCACAGCTCACCAAAATCCATCTCTATCCATCAATTCCAGGATTTGGGATATCAGACTTTAATTGGTGATATCCATGCAAACTTGTTTCTATTCTACCATTTCTCCTTTAAGTATTTCTCCAAAATTATATGACCTGTGCAATTCTCCATTTTATTTAGCTAGTTTCCAATTCTCATCATGTCTGCCAAGTTGTTAATTAAAAAAACAGATACTTGTACTATCTAGGTCATTGATAACTTTAATACCTCAAAAAATTTTGATTTTGGAATTGAGACAAAGGTCACAGTCTCCATATAACTTTAGGCTCTGGGGGCTATGAGAGTTTCTGTGACCTAAACATTTATCACCCTATGGCTAATTCAGTGATTTGTTATTCTGGGTTTAAATTGGTTGATCTTCAGAATGAGGACAGAGTCCATCATGAGGCCTCTACTAGAAGCTTTTCTAGCTTGGCAAGACCAGACAAAACTTGTGCTCTACTCAAGTGGTCTTCCAAATTCCAAGATCATCTCCATGCTATGACAAAGAACAAGAGGGAAGTGTCAGAGTGAACATTTATTGATGTTAAATCATTCTATAAGCAATTCAGGAATTGAACTTGATGTCTTCGGCAAGACTGCCAATGATTGTAGTGAACACTCTACAGCAATGCCCTTCCTTTTTAAGTTGGCTGATTATTAGCTCAAATAAATCCAAACTAAAAGCTTTATAAAAGTTAAAACAAAATGTACCTATTGCTTCTACCTCGTGTACAAAATCTATCATTTATCATGGAATATCATGAATATTTGATCTGACAGAATAGGCTTCTATAGTTGAAAAAATTCATCTTAATATTTTCCTGGAGTACTTTCCTAATGCTTGGTAAACTAATTTCTTGGTGGAAATTCATATGCATTTTTCCAGGTTTGACATATGAGCTCTATAAGTATCTCACCAAATAGCATTAGAAAACTCAGCACACCTCTCCATTTTTTCTTTCCCATGTACTCAGTTGTAAATGTAAATGGTGTTCCATTGCTCCCTGAATGGCTAAAGTATAAAGTTAAATTTTCTGTGTTCATTAAGTGGAAAGTTCAACAAAGCTAATAGAATGAAGGAATAGGAGTTGTTTTCTTCTGGAATTCTGGAAAGAGTGAAAATTAAGAATAGAGATTCTCAATCTTTAGAAATACTGTCTAATTTATTTGTTCACCACAGGGGTGGTCATCTAAATACATCTCAGAAGTACAATAATCAATATTTTTAGTTATAAATCAGAAATGTAAAAATAATTTCACTTGTTTCAAGTATCAAATCATCCATGAAGCAAAAAATCACTACAATTTATTTCTGTCAAAGAAGTATTTGTCATTACTTTATCACCCACTTTTTTTTTTAGCAAAAGGGGAATTAAACTATTACAGGACACCTTGTTAAGTAATTATATAGCAGCCTCCTGGTGCAATTAAATAGCCATCAGTCCCTGCAGCTGAGAAATTTCAGGTAATTATTCCAAGATAATTTAATAGGAGAATTACTGTATTCAAGCAAGCATTAGCTAGTAATCTACCTCAATTAAAGCATCCAATTAATTTCAGAACCTTGACAACAGTAGCCTTTTTCAAAACTATCCTTCTCCCCTCATTTGGTGCTGCAGATGCAATATTCTTTAAACATCCTATAAAGTTCATTTACTTTATTTACTTTGCCGAAAGGTGTTGTTACTGACATTCTAATGTCCTGAGAAATAAGACAAGCCAGGAAACAAACGTCCTGATTTTGGTCATCTGGCCCATGTCCAATGTTGCCCTTTGTTTTGAAAGAATACAAAAGTATATGCAAGCAGCCTTTAGCATGGCCTTCAATAGGTGGAGCAAAAAATTCCCCATTCATGGCCAGCTTTAGGAAAGAGTTTCTCCCTTGGAAGAAGGTTAGACCATTAAACAAAAAGCAACGTGCCTCTTGGTTGTATTTATTTATGAAGTTGAGAGTAGGAATTGGGGAGAAGTAGTTAGCAATAATCTAGGTTGGTTCTATACTTTGGAGCTTTCTCTGTCCATACTTCTCTCTGAGTCTTTCTTTGTTCCTAACCCAAATGAATGCAGCCACCAAGTCAATCAACCAATAAGCATTAATTAGGCACCTGGATTCACAAAGACAAAATCTAATTGTCCTGTTCTCAAAGGACTTACATTCTAAGGGAAACAATTTGTACACATATAAGAAAATGAAAAATATAAGGTAAACATAAGGTAATTACAAAGTATTTTGGAGAGAGAGAAAGGTATATCAAGGGATCAAAAAAGAGTTCATAATAGGTAATGGTACTTGAGCTAACCTTTGAAAAAAATTTAGGGATTCTAGGTGAAGGTGAGGAAGGCATACATCCTGGGTATGGAGTACAACCTGAACATCCAAAAATACAGAGATAATTGTGCAAATATCATGTATGAAGATTAGCAAGGAGACTGGTTTGGTTAGGCCATAGATGGAATAAAAGGGAGTAATATGTAATAAGCCTAGAAGGGTAGATTGAAGCCATATCATGAACCACCCATTTTAGGTATGCCAGAAATAAATTTACATTGAGAAACGAATGTCTACCTAAATATCACAAAATGAAAGTGGGTTTAAAAAGCAGTTCAGTGTGAGGTCGGTGGTAAATAGGGCATCATTTTTCCTATGTGTGATAACCAGACTCATAAAGGTGTCACACAGAAAAATCATCATTGGGCATGTTATCTGTAAAGATTATGACTTTTCTAGGTCCATGTAAACCAAGGCACAGTGGCAGGAGCACTAAAATGGAAATTAGAGTCACAGAACCTCAGACTCAGAAAAATTGGCACAGGCCATTTAGTCCAATTTATACCAGATAGAGAATCCTGTCCTGTAGAGGAGGGCAAAACCTCCAACAGGTGTCCATTTAGCCCATGCTTGAAGATCTCCTGTGAGGAAGAATCTAATGTGTGCTAAAGCAGACAATTCTAATTTTGGATAAATCAGATTGGTACATTTTGCTTATATAAGACCTAAATCTGCTTCTTTGCAGCTTCTCCATCTTGGTTCTGCTCTCCAGAGGCCAAGGAGAATCAATCTAATCCCAATTTCATAGGACATCTCTTCACACACCTGAATCATGTTCCCCTGGGTCTGATTCTTGGCTTTGGTAATTACTTTACTATGTGACCTTAGGAATCAATCTATTGCTCTGGACCTCAGTTTCCATGACAGGTTTGGACTTTGGATTTCTAAAGTCCCACTCCTATGACCCTAATCTGTGACCACTAGAATGGAAAAAAAAATGAACCAATTTTTTCAACCCATAATACACTTGTGAAAATACAAGAAAGGGCAGCAGGAAGGAGTTAGTGTCAGTGCAAAGATAACCTGCCAGCTAATAGAAATAGATTCTGATTGTGAAATTATCTATTAGGAGATATCAAAACTAAATTCTCTTACTTAACTGAATGTAATTTTCTTTCAATAAATACCTCTAGAAGCTGTAGGGCAATTTAACAAATCATCAAAACTTTACCACCTTTGCTACGAACAGCAAAAGGTTTGTTTTTTAAATAGGTTTTTTTTTTAAATTTATTCTCCCTATATGTATGTATACTAATATTTAACATTTGGGGAGTACAGGTTAGAGAGTGGCTTTTGTTTGCTCAAAGGGTCTCTCTTCTAATATTAATAACCTTAGATCCTGGTTCACTCTGATTTCAAAGGAAGGGATTTTTTTTTAATTTGGGGCCTCAGACTGAAGACTTGGAGTTGCTGTTAGAAACTATTAGGATGGCAAGTACAATGTTGAGTCACCGTCTGGGCATGCACAGCTCATCTTGTTTCCTTCTCCCTTCCTGTAAATTGACAATTTTACTACAGTTTGAAAAAGGTTGAGAACCACTGGGCTAACCAAATCTCCTTTTCCTTGTTTAATTATTATTAACTGATGGGGGAGAATAGCCTCTCTGGGTAGAAAAGAAGAGTAGTATTAATAGAGTATCAAATGATATGTCCGAATGACTTCAAACAATTCTACTTAATCTTGAAGAAAAATCAATAAAATATACCAAGAGGCAAAAATCAAATAAACACACCAAATACGAATCAATTGGGCACCCTCCCATCCACCAGCAAATCAGCATAAATCTATCGATGGGACTGGAATCACGACATCTAAGGCTGCTGCATTGTAAATTACACAAGTCAAATCAGTAATTGGCAATATTTCCTGTCTCGAGTGACAATCCTCTTGGCATCCAGAGCCAAATTATATGCGTAGCAAGCCCCCAATCACAAGTTTACTCCCTGCACAATGATTAGAGCAGGTAAGGATTCAGAGAAAATAACTGCAAGGTACCTAACGGATTTAATTCGCTCCACTGCGGCACCTCTTGCTGTTCTAATTATCATTTCTTTTGGAGTTACCTGTAATTTTCTTTTAGTACCACAAATGGTACACTTTGTTTTCTTAACATTTCATAGGAGTCTGTTATTAATCAGTCATTTTTCCACATTGGGGAAAAAATCTTTCAGAATATTTAATAATTAAAATAATAGAAGGGGAAAAACCCTAACGGGCTTTGCACTGCCGAAAATTTACCACATGACCCCCAGAAAGCAGTCCATAATGGATTAATAAAAGACAAAATCATTTGGGTATTAATGTGGACCCCTGGAGGACCCCATCACCATCACTAATAGGCCAGGCTCGGGGCAGCTCAATTATATACTCATATAAATAATCTGCTATGCCAAGAACAGACCTACAGATCATACAAGGAAATTCGTAGCAGCTCTGATATATCAGCCTATAGCAAACATTCAATTGTAGGCCAGAGTTAAGAACAGGCATGGCCTCTGTATCTGTCATTTTCCAAAGGCCTCCAGAGCAGGGACCAGATTACAGGATCATAGCCACCGAATAGGATATTAGGAAACCATCAAGCTACTCACCCACACCCATACCCTAATTTCAAATAGGCTGACCAAAACAACCCTGAATAGATGAAGAAGATCATTTGAATTTGAAATTGGAAGGGAACTCTAAGTCAAAACTCCTCATTTTACAAAATGAGAAACAAAGGGTCAGAGGAAGTGACTCAGAGGTTACAAGTAGCAGCCCTCAAATTCCAATGAAGGTACTATGACATTGAAGCCAGCATTCTTTGTGTGTGTGTGTAATTATCTATGTATTTAATATTTTTAGTTTTCAGCATTGATTTTCACAAGAGTTTGGATTACAAATTTTCTCCTCATTTCTACCCTCCCCCCCACTCCAAGATGGCATATATTGTGATTGCCCCATTCCCCAGTCAGCCCTCCCTTCTATCACCCCACTCCCCCTCATCTCTTTTTCCCTTACTTTTTTTGTAGGGCAAGATAGATTTCTATGCCCCATTGCCTGTATATCTTATTTCCTAGTTGCATGCAAAAACCTTTTTTTTGAACATCTGCTTTTAAAACTTTGAGTTCCAAATTCTGTCCCCTCTTCCCTCCCTACCCACCCTCCCTAAGAAGGCAAGCAATTCAACATAGGCCACATATGTATCATTATGCAAAACTCTTCCACAATACTCATGTTATGAAAGACTAACTATATTTTGCTCCTTCCTGTGCTATCCCCCTTTATTCAATTTTCTCCCTGGACCCTGTCCCTTTTTTAAAGTGTTTGCTTTTGAATACCTCTTCCCCTTATCTGCCCTCGCTTCTATCATCCCCCCTTTTTGATCTCCTTCCTCCTTCTTTCCTGTGGGGTAAATTGAGTGGGTATGTTATTCCCTCCTTGGGTCAAATCCAATGAGAGCAAGATTCATTCATTCCCCCTCACCTGTCCCACCTTCCCTTCCTACAGAACTGCTTTTTCTTGCCACTTTTATGTGAGATAATTTACCCCATTATATCTCTCCCTTTCTCCCTTTCTCAATATATTCCTCTCTCATCCCTTAATTTGATTTAATTTTTTTAGATATCATCCCTTAATATTCAACTCACCCTGTGTCCCGTGTGTGTGTGTGTGTCCACACACACACACACACACACACACACACACACACAAATATATGTGTATTCCCTTCAGCTACCCTAATATTGAGGTTTCATGAATTATACACATCATCTTTCCATGTTGGAATGTAAACATGAGTTCAACTTTAGTAATTCCCTTATTATTTTTCTTTCTTGTTTACCTTTTCATGCATCTCTTGATTCTTGTGTTTGAAAGTCAAATTTTCTATTCAGCTTTGGTCTTTTCACTGAGAAAGCTTGAAAGTCCTCTATTTTGTTCAAAATCCATATTTTGCCTTGGAGCATGATACTCAGTTTTGCTGGGTAGGTGATTCTTGGTTTTAATCCTAGCTCCATTGACCTCCGGAATATCATATTCCAAGCCCTTCATCTTGTGTTATTCTGATTTTGTTTCCACAGTACTCAAATTGTTTCTTTCTGGCTGCTTCCAGTATTTTCTCCTTGACCTGGGAGCTCTGGAATTTGGTAACAATATTCCTAGGAGTTTTCTTTTGGGGATCTTTTTCAGGAGGTGATCAGTGGATTCTTTCAATTTCTATTTTACCCTCTGGCTCTAGAATATCAGGGCAGTTCTCCTTGATAATTTCTTGAAAGATGGTATCTAGGCTTTTTTTTTGATCATGGCTTTCAGGTAGTCCAATAATTTTTAAACTATCTCTCCTGGATCTATTTTCCAGGTCAGTGGTTTTTCCAATGAGATATTTCACATTATCTTCCATTTTTTCATTCCTTTGGTTCTGTTTTATAATATCTTGATTGCTCATCAAGTCACTAGCTTCCACTTGCTCCAGTCTAATTTTTAAAGTAGTATTTTCTTCAGTGGTCTTTTGGGCCTCCTTTTCCATTTGGCTAATTCTGCCTCTCAAGGCATTCTTCTCCTCATTGGCTTTTTGGAGCTCTTTTGCCATTTGACTTAGTCTATTTTTAAGGTGTTGTTTTCTTCAGTATTTTTTTGGGTCTCCTTTAGCAAGTCATTGACTTGTTTTTCATGGTTTTCTCACATCACTCTCATTTCTCTTCCCAATTTTTCCTCTACTTCTCCAAGTTGCCTTTCCAAACCCCTTCTGAGCTTTTCCATGGCCTGAGACCAGTTCATGTTTTTCTTGGAAGGTTTTGATGTAGGTTCTTTGACTTTGTTGACTTCTTCTAGCTGTATGTTTTGGTCTTCTTTGTCACCAAAGAAAGATTCCAAAGTCCGAGTCTGAATCTGCTTCTGTTTTTGCTGCCTGGCCATGTTCCCAGCCAACTACTTGACCCTTGAGTTTTTCACCAGAGTATTACTGCTTGTAGAGTAGAGAGTACTTTGTCCCAAGCTTGAGGGGCTGTGTTATTGTTTTCAGAGCAATTTCTGCACATCAAGCTCTGCCACACCAGCACTCCTCCTCCCCCAAAAACCACCAGCCTGGACAGGACTCAGATCTGAGCAGGCTCTCCACTGCTGCTCTGATCAGCCACTTAATTCTTCCCACCAGGTGGGCCTGGGGCTGGAAGCAACTGCAGCTGTACTTCTGTGGCTGTACCACTTCCGCTGTCCCCAGGGTGGTGGCCAAACTGCAAGCTCCCTTCACTCTGTCCCCTGTGGTTTTTCCTACTAACCTTCTCTGTTGTCTTTGGTGTTTGTGTGTTGAGAATTCTGGTAACTGCCACAGCTCACTGATTCAGGGCACTAGGGCCTGTTCCACCTGGCTCCTGGTGTGGTTGGTCTGGGTGCAGCCCACGCTGGGCTCTGCTCCTCCCTGCTCCCAGCTCTGTGTGATAGACCTTACCCATCCAGGCTGTCCTGGGCTGGAGCCCTGCTTCCTTCTGCTATTCTGTGGGTTCTGCAGTTCTAGCATTTGTTCAGAGCCATTTTTATTGGTGTTTTGAGGGTCCTGGGGGAGAGCCCTAGGCAAGTCCCTGCTTTCCAGCTGCCATCTTGGCTCCACCCCCCCCAATCCAGCATCCTTTAAAAAGCATGCAACATGCTTTTAGAGATCTCTAGAGAAGAAAAAAATGGCAACATTCCTGAGAGTCCTATAGATACCCCAAATTCAACATGTCCAAGTTATCTCCTCTCAACCCCCAAAAGCAACAATTTTCTGAACTCCCCTTTTTCTGTAGAGGGCACCACCAAGGATTCCTTCCTTATAACCTCAATGCCATCTTTGGCTCTTCATTCTCATTCGTCCTACATATCCACTTAGTTGTCAAATCTTGCCATCTCTTCCTCCATGACCCCCCCCCTCTCTCTCTCTCCCCCCCCCCTCTCTCTCTCACACACACACACACATACATACACACATGCATACATGCACACACACATATACATATGTATATAGATAAATAGATGATATGATATATATCTTGTCTCTCCTCTCTAGACTACAAGATCCTGGTGGGCAGGAGTATTTTTATTTTTGCCTTTGTACTCTCAATGGAATCAAATGCCAGGCCCACAGTCAGCACTTAATAAATGCTACATGATTAAAGGATTAGACTTCAGTGCTCAATCTTACTTTCTCCCATTCTAATTATTAAACCTCTAACCCAGAGATCCTACTACTTTCCTCACACACCAAGGTGTTCGTTGACAGAATCAGAAGTCCATATATACAATAAATGATGAAGCCACAAACAAGTCATAAAATCATTTACCCATTGACTAAGGAATGGCTGTACAAATTATGGCACATGACTCTAATGGAATATATGTCAGGCAAGCAGCAAGCATTATAAGGAACCATGAACTGGAACTCAGAGAAACATAAGAAGACTTATATGAACTAATTTGGAACAAACTAAGCTGAACCATGTAAATAATGGCTATAATAAGGCCAAGAGAACCATACTAATAGACAAGAGGCTTAAGATTGAACCCCATAGTCAATACTGGTTCCAAAGGGCTAATTTTCACTTTGCTAAGACATGGCAAATTATATATGAGTAAATTATTAGTCATAGTTTTTATAATAGACTAATTTTTAACTGTTATCTCTTATTTTTAAGAAGAGGCATTATGGTAAACAGGTTGTTCACTGAGAAGGGATCATTATATCAAAACAAATTATTTAACAATGTTTTTAAATAAAAAGTTTTTCTTTTAACAAAATCATTTCCTGCTTCAATACAGATAAATATATATACATATACATAATACGTAATAACATATGCATGCAGTGTGTGTATATGTATGTATGATATGATATGTATATGTGTATGTGCACATACACATATATACTTACATATTCACCTATCTATACACATGTATATACCAATTCTATTATGTATGCATAGTATACTGTGTAAAAGTATGCATGTATACATGTTTACTTTGTCCTTGTGTAGTGTATATACATATATGTATACACACATACATACATAAATAAAAGAACAGTTAAGAAAACAGTCTATTACATCAATTATGACTGGTAATTTACTCATACAATTGATCATATTCACATATTTGCATATATATGTGTACATGCACTCCTCCTTTGTTTTTTGCTAAAGATGTAGTACTGGCTGGCCCTCACCATCTGAGTAATAAACTTCAGTATTCTTGAAGGTTTATTAAATGCTCCTCCAGTTCCATTTTTTGAAGCTAAAGGGTACTGATTCCTTTAACATTAATTTACAAATAGATTTTTAGACATTTACAGTCTTCAGAAACTTGAATGACCATATTTAGTGCTTGGAGAAACAACTGGAAATGGTGTGATTTGTTTCCATTTTGAGTGGAGAAATATGAAGCAGATAGATTCATCCACATGGGAAGTCTTTTATAAACAAGTCCCAACAGCATAGCTATGCATAGAGTGTGCCTGTGCTGGACTGTGTTACACTCTTACCTAGGTGCAGCAGACCGTTCTTGCAGAGTTGAATTTGGCTGTAAAATTATTTCACCCCACCCTTTTGTGGGTTCTGCTGCTCCGGGAATCATTTTATGGCATTATTTAAAGGAGTTTAGAGAGATTTTGGAGAGAGCTTGGGTGAGTCAACTGCCTTTTCTCCACCATCTTGGCTCCATTCCCTTTTGAACATTTTCAATCATCATAGGCTGTCTCTCAAACCAAAGATCAATGAAAAGTTTTTTTTATTTTTAAATTTATAACTTTTTAATAACTATTTCAATCTAATTGTTTTCTTATGTAATTGTATGTATTTTATCTTATGCATTTAAAAATGTCATTCTGAGAAGGGGTCCATAGGCTTCCTCAGAATTCTGAAGGGGCATGACACAAAAAAGATCAAGAACTGAGTTAAATGGTATTCAATTCAAACGAAATCAGCAGACATTTTTGTGCCTACAACAATAACAATTCTTTTCATTACCTGTGTACTACATGAAAAAACAGAACTAAAACAATCTCTGCCCTCAAGGAGTTTACATTCCTATTGGTGGGGTGTAGCATGTACACAAATGAGTATATAGAAATGTATTCCAGTTCTCTAAAAATCGGTGGGTATGACTCATCAATATGGCTAACTTTGTCTGGGCCTCAGTTTTTTAAGCTGAGAAATAGGGAAAGTAGCTGTTAGCAAGTGATGATGGAAAGCATTTTCAGACAATCAGACCTAAGCACATATGTCAGCGATTATTGAATTGGTCTCATTATACTATGTCACTGTCATATACCATATCATTATCTGTTTTTCAATCTGATAAATGAGAAAAGTATCTATACAAGGAGGGTCACTGGTCTAAGGAGTGCCCCTTTAGGGTGCCCCCCTGGAAGAAACCTCCAGGATCCATGCCTCCAGGACCATGCCCAGCAGGTCCCTGAGGTTGGAAAAGTGGTAGAGCCTCCTCCCAGTACCCTGTCCTCCAGTCTTCTCAAGACTCAGAAGGAGGGGAAAGCCTGGGGCTTGGCTGTGCTCCCACTTTCTCCACCTCTCTCGTGGAGCCCTGGGCAAAATCGAGGCAGAAGGTAAGGTTACCCACTTTATCACGGCTATGTTCTCTTGTTTTAACTAATGGCTCTGGCCCCACATGCCCCTCGACCCATCAGGTCATGGGCATCAAGGATCTGTTGTCTGAACACTCCTCCTCTGGCCCTGCCCCCTTGGGAAGGGACCTGATGGTGAAATTGGGAAGCCAATTTTCTAGAGTTAAACCTCATAACTCCCTTTTCCCTCTGTTTACCAGACCTCCCCATGTTCCCTCAGAGGTGTGGGAGAAGGTTGAGCCAATTGTTTGGGATCAGGGAATTCCTGGGCAAGCTACTTCTGCCACCCCAGTCATAGTTCCCCTTGGTAGCCTTCAATATCCAATTAAGCCCAAGGCTTGGGAGGGACTGCAACCATTAATTGGCACTCAAGGCCCCAACTCACTCCCTCTAGAGTGGGGCCCCTACCCAGCACAAGCTTTTGGGACTTTGAAAACTAAACTGACCACCACTCCAGCATTAGCTCTACCCAATCCAGAAAAACCTTTCACTCTCTATGTTGATGAAAGGAGAGGACAGGCTTTGGGAATCCTAACTCAGTCCTTAAGACCTGACTGAAAGCCCTGTTTTTCAAAACAATTAGATTCTCTGGCTGCTACAGCCATTCCAATTGAGGAAGCTTCTAAACCTCTAGCAGACCAGCCCTTAGGAGCTCTGACTCCCCATCAAGTTCAGAGCATCCTAGAAGCAGATGGCCACCAGTGGCTGGCTAACCACAGGCTCACCAAATATCAAACCTTGCTCTTAGATACCCCTGACCTAATTTGGATGTGCTACACACTCGTGAACCCCGAAGCAGTGTGGTACAAAGAACAAGTGATTAGGGGAGCTAGGTATGAAATAGTCATCTTTAATTCCCACCAGGGATATTGTCCTTTCTCTGTACTCCTGTACTGTCTGTTTGCTGCTTGTTTGCTTAACCTCTTTGCCAAGTTTGTCTCCTCCAGACTCCAAGCCATCAACTTCCAGATGACTGTGTACCCCTCGAACTGGACCCATCGAGCCGGGAACAGATCTACACCCCTTGCCAGCAGGAAGCAGTTTCAGAAGCTGAGATCTTCGTCCCTGACCCCAAAAGAATTTGGGTCCTATTTGTTTGAGGGGGGAATGAGGGCCCAGTCTCTGGGAACCCCCTTGAATCTGGAATGCAGTCTCTGGGAGCCCCCTTGAACTGTCCTTGAATCTTCCAACTGGATCTGGCCTTCCCCTAAGGCCACAAGCCTCACATTACCATTAGGCCCAAATCTCTACCTAGCCTCGCCCTTTGTTGTTCAGCTACTTCCCACCCTTAATCCCATTACCCCACCTTGCCCTCCTTGGACTTCCCCTCAAGACCCTCCCTAAACCCCTCCTCTAGTCACCCCAGACCACCCCTCAATCCCTCCTACAGTCTTTGTGTATATAATCTCCATCTTGCCTCCATGAAGGTGCTCAGATTCAATCTAATTCAGTAGGTTGAATCTGGCCCGCTTGTGGAAACAGGCGTCACAAGGGGGGAAGGGGGGATTTCTTAAGACAGCCCATTATGGTGAATCCCTAATAAACTTTATTTTTTCCCTTGGCTGAGAAAACAAAAAAAAAAAAAAAAAGAAAAGAAAAATGATGACGGCAAGTACTTTGATGTAATCAATTAGACCTGGGTATATATGTCGGTAGGAGCAGCTAGGTGGCCCAGTAGATAGAGCATTGGCCTGGGAATCAGGAAGACTCATCTTGCTGAGTTCGACCCAGCTTCAGACACTAGCTGTGTGACCCTGGGTCACTTAACCCCATTAGCCTCAGTTTTCTCATCTGTAAAATGAGCTGGAGAAAGAAAAGGCAAACCACTCCAGTGTCTTTGCCAAGAAACCCCAGACGGGGTCACAAAGAGTCAAACACAACTGAAAAAAACCAATAATAATTGGTGATGCAGGAATGAAGCTCAGGGGAGACACTGGGCTTGCATGCATGTCCATGCACAAACACACACATATGTACATACTTCCATACATCAAAATATTTTCTCAAAAAATCCAATGCTATCTCCCTTTGTGGAGAAGGAAATGGCAACACTCCATTATCTTTGCCAAGGAAACCACAAATAGGGTCACAAAGAGTCAGACATGACTGCAACAACTCAACAGCATATGTCCCTAATTATCGAATTGATCACATTGTGCCAAGCTCCATTTCACCTCCAACATTACCCTTTTATACTTCACATATTTCTATTATTTCACCAACATGTTGTTTCCTCCCAGTAGAATGTAAGCTCCTTGAGGGTAGAGGCTATGATAATTCTTGTCTTTTTATATCTAGCACCTACCATATTGCCTGGCACATAGCAACCCACTCCAGTAAAATATCTAGTTGATGGAAAACAATCTAGTTCAACCACCTGTTTGATTTAGGCTATGTCTAAGGTTTAACACAAATGAATTTAACAAACCCAATAGATCAATATATTTTTTAAATGTAGTCATACTTGATTAGTCAGTTCAGTCAAGCCATTGATCCTTTAAGACACAAACTGAACCAAATCTCAAGATACAGCATAAGATGCTGAGTCCCTATAGATTCATTAAGTAGTTATGAATGCCCTCCATTAATAATAAAAAAATAGAAATACTTTCTGTTGCATAGCAGACAAAGATATGAAAAATGTAAAAGCATGCCACATTCAGTAAATACATCAGTAACTTCTGAAGATTATGTCTTCTGACATAGAACTCTATTCAAAGAAAAAGTCATTTTTACTCCACAGAAAATTACCTTCAGATCTGTAGTTGACACAGTTGCTGGTCATCTTAATTCTCTTAACCAATAAAGACTCCAGATCCCAGTGACAAATAGCTCAAAGTACTAACAATTTGACACATTAGTGTATTGAAAGGCTTTGGAACTTATTTTTTAAAAGACATTGAGGGGGGGGGAACAGAACCTTGGATCACTCTTAGCCAACTCATCTAAAACACTTCAAATATCTTAAAATAAAACTAATCCCTACACCAGTGGGTTGAAAACTTTTCATATCCCCAGGGTACTAAAATAATACCCTTTAGAACAGTAGGAAAACTATTTTAGGCAATAGCTCTCTTGTTAGAAGCAGGCAAGTCAATTTTTAGGAATTAGGGATGCGAATCACAGTGTCTCAAGATGTGCATCACTGGGGAGTTAAAAAAAACTATGAGACCACAAACTGTCCTGGAGGAAATGTACTGGGCCCCTAGGTAGGAGATGTAAATGGGAAGAAGACTTGAGATCCCAGTCCTGCCATGGCTTGAGCTACCATAAAGGTCAAGATAATTGGACCCATGCAGCAAAATCAACACCACTCACTCTCCCCTCACTGGGCAGATAAGCACAAAAACTCAGCCTACCTGCAGCGCTAAGTGGCAGCTAATACGGGTGGAGGAGGAGAAGGTCTGAAAATATGCATGCAAGAACATGAGGCATTGTAATGATGCCATCAAGTTTGGCATGAAATATATTTTTACAATCAATTGGGGTACCATAGATTCCCCCCCAAACAAGCAAGAAATATTTCAAATATTTTACCAGATGATGTACTCTCAAGTTTATGCCCTTCTACTGTTTAGAATATAAAATACTCTGAATGACATAGACACACTCCAGTTAACAAATAAAATTATATTGAAGGCAAGTCATAGTTTAATAATGTTACAACAAGAAGTCAGGATAAATGAAAATCTCTTCCAAAATACTACAATTAATCATATGAAATACACACACACACACATGCACACTCACACATGCATTCATGCTCGAGACCCATCTACTAAAATAAATAATAGAGCATATATATAAAGAGAAGCAAAATTGACAAGGTGTCCCAAAAACCTTGGTGAAATTTTAGGCTCTAACAACTTGAATCTCTTAATATTCAAGAATCTTGAACACCCTGTGTTGATAATGATCCAGAATAGAAAATGAGGAAAACCTCGGGCTGGATCTCATCTAAGTGATGAGACATAGGGTTGTCAGTGACCACAAGCTGCTCTCAGACATTTTAAAAGACACCAATGTTCCCTTAGTGATGTAGAAATCGCAGAACCACACCAGGATCTCAAAGGACAAAATGATAGGTGACCCAAAGAGCAATGGAACTTTGCATGGTGGATGTTAAGAGATAACAAGTTTATGCAGGAGAGGTTGGAAAAAAAGTATCAAGGAGATGTAGAATTGTACAAACAGGGGTTGGGAGATAAGTTGTAAACATCTCTGCCTAGGTACCTCACAGGAATCTGGAATTCAACATGTCAAAAACAGAAGTCATTCTACTCATTCTCATTTTCCTGAAATCCATTATTCTTCCATATTTTCCTATTTCTGATGGGGAAATGCACATCTTTCTCATTACCTGAGTTTTCTACTTCAGTGTAATCCTCAACTAGAAAAGACAGTGTAATCCTCAACTAGAAAAGAATCCTCAAAATGGATCTCTCATTTTATGATACTAAGTCAGGTGTCAAGTCTTGTCAATTCTATCTTCACAATGTCTCTCACATCTATACCCTCCACTTTCACAAACTCAGGTTCTCAATAGTTTTCCCTTGGACTTTTGCAATAGATTCCTAATTGATCTTGTGCGAAGCCGCCTCTGTAATCCATCCACCTCATAACTACCACATAGATATTGCTATATCATATTAGTACCCCCACCACAGAGTGGCTGATTATTTTTCCCCTCGGAATTATAAGGATAACCCTGAGGGATTGGGGATTTGAGTGGTGCTGTTCATGAAATCTCAGTGTGTTTCCCATTGGTGGAAATATTTTTTCCAATGATTATTTATTTATTTTTAACATTCTTTAATTTTTTTTCTTTTTTTTAATTTAAATTTATTTATTTAACATATTTAGTTTTCAGCATTGATTTTCACAAGAGTTTGAATTACAAATTTTCTCCCCATTTCTACCCTCCTCCCCACTCCAAGATGGCATATATTTTGGTTGCCCTGTTCCCCAGTCAGCCCTCCCCTCTTTTACCCCACTCCCCTCCCATCCCCTTTTCCCTTCCTTTCTTGTAGGGCAAGATAAATTTCTACACCCCATCGCCTGTGTAACATTCTTTAATCTTTAAATTTTGAGTTCTAGATTCCTTCCATCACTCCCATTTGTCCCCTACCCACTGAAAAGGCAAATAATATGATACCAATCATACACATGAAATCATGCAAGATACATTTCCCTATTAGTCATATTGCAAAAAAAACCGAAGTGGGAAAATTATACTTAAATTTGCACTTAGAGCTCATCAGTTCTCTCTCTGGAGGTGGATAGCACTTTTTCATCATGAGTCTTTTGGAATTATCTTGGATCACTGTATTGATCAGAGTAGCCAAGTATTTCACAGTTGATAATCATTACAAAATTGCTGTTACTGTGTACAACGATCTCCCAGTTCTCATTTCACTTTTTCATATTGGTCTTGCCATGCTTTGTTTTGTTTTTTTTTCTGAAGCCACCTCTCTCACTATTTCTCAAAGCACAATATTACTCCGTCACAATCACATACCACAAATGGTTCATCTATTCCCCAATTGATAGGCATCCATTCAATTTCCCTTATGATTACTTTTTCATGTTTATCTTTTTATGCTTCTCTTCAGTCTTCTGTTTGAATGTCAAATTTTCTATTCAGATCATGTCTTCCCATCAGGAATGCTAGAAAGTTCTCTATTTCTTTAAATACTCATTTTCCCTAGAAGGATTATATTCAGTTTTGTTGGATATGTAAATCTTGGTTGTAATCCTAGTTCCTTTACCTTCTGGAACATCATATTATAAGCCTTTCCTCCTTTAAAATGGAAACTGCCAAATCTCGTGTGATGTTGACTGTGGCCCCATGTTATTTGAATTGTTTCTTCCTGGTAGCTTGCAAAACTTTTCTCCTTGACCTGGAAACTCTAGAACTTGGTCAACATATTTCTGGGAGTTTTGATTTGGGCATCTCTTTTAGGAGGTGATTGGAAGATTCTTTCAATTTCTATTTTACAGTCTGGATCTAATATGTCAAGGAAGTTTCCCTTGATAATTTCTTGGAATATAATGTCTAGCTTCTTTTTTATCACGGTTTTCAGGTAATCCAATAACGTAAAAATTATCTCTCTTCAATCTGTTTTCAGGTCAGTTGTTTTTCCAATGAGACAGCTCACATTTTCTTCTATTTGTCATTCTTTTGACTTTGTTTTATTGTTTCTTGAAGTTTCATGGAGTTATTAGCTTCCACTTGCCCAGTTCTAATTTTTAAAGAATTATTTTATTCAGTGAGTTTTTGTACCTCCTTTTCTATTTGGCCAATTCTGCTTTTTAAGGAGGTTTTTTTCTTCAGTGAATTTGTGTGCCTCTTTTACCAGTCTATTAATTTTCTTTTCATAATTTTCTTGCATCATTCTCATTTGTTTTCTCAATTTTTCCTCCACCATTCATCTCTTTCTTTGACTCTTCTAAGAATTCTTGCTGGCCTTGAGTTCAATTAATATTTTTCTTTAGGGCTTTGCTTATAACTGTTTTCACATTGTTGTTTTCTTTTAAATTTATGTCTTGGTCTTCCATGCCACCACAGTAGCTTTTTATGGTCAAGGTTTTTTTTTGTTTGTTTCTTTGCAAATTTTTGCCACCTATTTCTTCGTTTTGAATTTTATGTTAATACTATACTCTGCTCACCTATGGGTAAGGAGACACAGTGCCATGCTTCAGACTTTTTTTGTGTTCCTGTTTTCAGGCTAGTTCTGGGGTGTCTGCAAGTTTTTAATGCTTCCGAAGTGGTGTGATGAGAGTAAAATTGTGGTCACTGCTCTCCTGGTCTGTGCTCTGGTCCTTACCTAGGAAAGATTCCCCTGCAGCCACAAGTGCTAGCACTCCTCTTCATCCTGGAACTGAAACCAGAGCCCATGCTCCCTTGAGACTGATAACACGCATTCCTCTCTGCCCTGGAACTGTAACGGAACTGTAACCCAGAACTGCACATAGGCAAGAGAGTTTCCAATCAGTGCTAGATGCACCCAATGCCAAAAAAGGGTTCCCCATAATCTCTTTCTAACCAGTTGTCTGACCCACCACTGGTGTTCTTGCCATGCTCTGGGTATTCACTCACCCAGTATGACAGACCTTTTCTGCAGACCTCCTAAATTGTCTTAGGCTGAAAAAAATGTCTCCCTCTGACCTTTTGTTATGCCATTCCAAAATTTGATTTGAGTTGTCATTTTAAAGTTGTTTGGAGGGGAATGTTTGAAGAGTTCAGCTGAGTCCTGGCCTGTATTCTGCCATCTTTTCCATTTATTTTTAATTAGTTATCCAGAATTAATTGAAATGTTGGAAAATTAATGGAGTTCCAAGTTGGGCCAGGTGGAATTGAGATGGAGAAAAACCCAGGGCTGCATTCTGTATACCACAAGGGAGCTATGACTCCTTATTAGCTAAGAGACTGTTGAGTTTGATGCTGGGTACCTGCATAAGAAACTTATCAAGATTGTTTAAGACACTCTTAAAAGAAAAACATAGAGAATGGACCTCATGAGAAATAGTAAAGAAAGATTTTGTTTTTAAACTTTTTCAATCAACAAAAATAAATTTTCTCTCCTTCCCATATTCCTACCATCAAAAAAAGAAAGGAAAACAAAGCTCTCTAACAAATATGAATAGTCCAGATAGACAATGTAGATAGATATGTATATGTGTGTGTGTACACGTGTGTGCGTGTGTGTGTGTGTGTGTGTGTGTGTGTGTGTGTTTCAATCTGTATCCTGAATGCATCACTTCTCTGCTAGGGCATGAGTACCATTTTTCAGTTCTTTGGAATCATGATTGGTCATTGCACTGATCAGAGTTCTTAAGTCTATTTAAGTTGTTTGCCTCTACAATGTTGTTGTTATAGGATAAATTGTTCTCCTTGTTCTGCTCACTTCTCTCTGCATCAGTTCATATAAGTCTTTCCAGTTTTAACTAAAACCATCCCTTTCATCTCTTATGTTAGAATAGCATTCCTTTGCCTTGATGGAACATAATTTCTTCAGCCATTCCCCAAATGATGGATATATCTGAGATGATTAAAAAGGTTCAAGAGGCATAGTTTCTGGGTAATTTGATCATTTTATTAATAATATTAATAATAATCATATTATTAATGAAAGGATGGCTATTTGCCCATCTCTCTTAGACCTAAGGCAATCATGGTGGCAGGCTCACAGTTTATATACTCTTTGAAGAATAGGTATTCAATGAGGGGCTCAGTGACATCATATCACCCTTGGACAGAGAGACTTATCTTCTATACTCAGACCACCCCAAGCCTTTGACAATTTATTCAAAAAATGTCCAAGCAAAGAAAGCCTAAGCCCAAGCAGAACACAACAGCCACTCCACCAGAATGGGATCTTGAACAAGAAAGTTAGTCCAACCTCATTACCAGCAGTGTCCTTCAAGAGACTGAACTTTTAAAAATCAAGATTTTAGAAGATGGGGAGAACCCTCAATTATTATTGGATATTAACAAGCAATTTCTCTCATATCCCTTTATTTTCTAGTTCTGCCAGATAGTTATCCAGTTTTCTTAGCAATTTTTGTCAAAAAGTGAGTTTTTACCCAAGCAAACTGGGGTCTTTGAGTTTATCAAACACTAGGCTAATAGTTTTGTTTTGTTTTACTTCTGTATATTATACACCTTATCTGTTATACTGATCTCTCTATTTCTCAACAAGTACAAAATCATTTTGATGCCCCCTCCTTTCCTATTTTTTTCTTTACTTTCCTTGATATTCTGGACTTTGGTTCTTCCGAATAAATATAATTATTTTTTCCAGCTTTATAAAATAATCTTTTGGCTACTTTGACATGTGTATCATTGAATAAGTCAATTAAATTAGGTAGTAGTCATTTGTATTATACTTATTATATTATATTAGCTTAGCAATAACAACAAAACCATGAGTAATTAATATTTCTCCAATTATTTAGGCCTCTTTTTCTGTAAACAGTGTTTTGTAAGTTGCATTAACAAATTCCTTTGTGTGTCTTGATTGAAAACTAAGAGTTTTATACATTCTATCAGTATTTTGAATGGGATGTCCCTTTCCATCTCTACCTGCTGAGATTATTTTAGTAATATACAGAAATGCTGAAGATTTATGTGGATTTAATTCATATACTGCTACTGTGCTTATTGTTTAAATTAATTTTCATTTGACTCTAGGCTTCTGTAAGTACAACATGATATCATCCTTAAAAAGTGATAATTTTGTTTCTATTTGTCTATGCTTTATGTTATGTCTATTCTTTCTCTTAAACTATATAGACTAGTAATGTTGAAAATGGACACCAGGTTAATTAAAGATGTATCTATTCCTATGTTTTCTATTTATTTTTCTTAATAAATAAGTATAGTATTTTGCAAAAGCTTTTTCTGCATCTATTGATATAATCATGTGATTTTTGTTGTTCTTGTGATATGTTTAATTATGTTTACAGTTTTCCTAATATTGAAGCAAGACTACATGATGGTATAATCCAACCTAGCCAGAGTAGCTAATCTTTGCAATATGTTTCTGCAGCCTCTTTGCTAACATTTTAAAAAGTACACTAATTTCCATTAAAGATACTGATCTATCATTTTCTTTGTCAGGTTCTATCTCTCCTTGATCTGGATACCAACATCACATTGTTTCATAGAAGAAACTTGGTAGGATCTTTTTTTTACTTAATTTTTAAACAATTCATGTAATGTAAAAATTAATTATTCTTTTAATATATAATAGGATTCACTTTTAAATTCATATAATCCTGCCATTTTTTTTCCTTTGGGAGTTTATTTATGGGGCTTGTTCAAATTCTTTTTCCAAGACTGGTCTATTTAAATTATTTAGTTCTTGTTCTATTGAACTTAGTATTTTACATTTTTGTAAGTATTCATGCATTTCATTTAAGTTGTTTTTTATTTATTTTATCATTTTTATAATTGGGTAAATTAGTTTTTAATGATCTTTTATTTCTCCCATATTTATCATGATTTCTTTTTTTCATTTCTCACCCCAGTAATTGGCTTTTATCTTTATTTCTTAAAAAATAAAATAAGCTGGTGAGCTCCCTGCCGAGTCCCTCGAAAAACCTATAAAAAATGGCTCTGAACCAATTCTAGAACTGCAGAACCCACAAAACAGCAGAGGGAAGCAGGACTCCAGCCCAGGACAGCCTGGATGGTCTCTGGGTGAGGTCTATCCAATACGGAGCTGGGAGCTGGGAGCTGGGAGCTGGGAACGGAGTGGAGCAGAGTCCAGCCTAAGCGGCATGGACCTACCACACCAGGAGCTGGGCGGAGGGGGCCCTAGCACCCTGAATCAGTGAGCTGCAGCAGTTATCAGACTTCTCAACCCACAATCACCAAAGACTGCAGTGGGAAAACCTGCGGGAGTGGAAGGAGTTCGCGGTTCGGCTACCAGCCCCGGGGGCAGCAGAGGTGGGGCAGCTACAGCTGCTGTTGCTTCTGGCCCCAGGCCCACCTGGTGGGAGCAATTAAGTGGCGGATCAGAGCAGGAATGCACAGCCTGCTGAAGACCTAAGTCCAGTCCGGGTTAGGGGTTCTTGGGGAAGGAGGAGTGCTGGTGTGGCAGAGCCAGCACCTCCCCCCCAAACATGGAACATAGAACTCTCTAGTCTACAAGCAGTCATACCCCACTGAAAAACTCAAGGGTCAAGTTAGTTGGTTGGGAATATGGCCAGGCAGCGAAAACGCACCCAGATTCAGTCTCAGACTTTGGATTCTTTCTTTGGTGACAAAGTAGACCAAAACATACAGACAGAAGAAGTTAACAAAGTCAAAGAGCCTACAACAGAAACCTCCAAGAAAAACATGAACTGGTCCCAGGCCATGGAAGAGCTCAAAAAGAATTTGGAAAAGCAAGTTAGAGAAGTAGAGGAAAAATTGGGAAGAGAAATGAGAAGGATGTGAGAAAACCATGAAAAACAAGTCAATGACTTGCTAAAGGAGACCCAAAAAAGTACTGAAAAATACACTGAAGAAAACAACACCTTAAAAAATAGACTAACTCAAATGGCAAAAGAGCTCCAAAAAGCCAATGAGGAGGAGAATGCCTTGAAAGGCAGAATCAGCCAAATGGAAAAGGAGGTACAAAAGACCACTGAAGAAAATACTACTTTAAAAATTAAATTGGAGCAAGTGGAAGCTAGTGACTTTATGAGAAATCAAGATATTATAAAACAGAACCAAAGGAATGAAAAAATGGAAGACAATGTGAAATATCTCCTTAGAAAAACCACTGACCTGGAAAATAGATCCAGGAGAGATAATTTAAAAATTATTGAACTACCTGAAAGCCATGATCAAAAAAAGAGCCTAGATACCATCTTTCAAGAAATTATCAAGGAGAACTGCCCTGATATTCTACAGCCACAGGGCAAAATAGAAATTGAAAGAATCCATTGATCGCCTCCTCAAATAGATCCCCAAAAGAAATCTCCTAGGAATATTGTCGCCAAACTCCAGAGCTCCCAGATCAAGGAGAAAATACTGCAAGCAGCCAGAAAGAAACAATTTGAGTATTGTGGAAACCCAATCAGAATAACCCAAGATCTGGCAGCTTCTACATTAAGAGATCAAAGGGCTTGGAATACAATATTCCGGAGGTCAATGGAGCTAGGATTAAAACCTAGAATCACCTACCCAGCAAAACTGAGTATCATGTTCCAAGGCAAAATATGGATTTTCAATAAAATAGAAGACTTTCAAGCTTTCTCAGTAAAAAGACCAGAACTGAATAGAAAATTTGACTTTCAAACACAAGAATCAAGAGAAGCATGAAAAGGTAATCAAGAAACGGAAATTGAAAGGGACTTACTAAAATTGAACTGTTTTGTTTACATTCCTACATGGAAAGATGATGTGTATGATTCATGAGACCTCAGTATTAGGGTAGTTGAAGGGAATATGCATATATATATATGTTTACGTATATATATAAGTGAATGTGCATGTATGTATATATCTATGTGTATGTGTATGTATGTGTATATATATGTGTGTGTTTATATATGTGTGTGTTTATATATATATATGTAAAAGAGAGAGAGCAGACACAGGGTGAGTTGAAGATGAAGGGAAGATATCTAAAAGAAATAAAATCAAATTAAGGGATGAGAGAGCAACACACTGAGAGAGGGAGATAGGGAGAGATAGAATGGGGTGGATTATCTCGCATAAAGGTGGCAAGAGGAAGCAGTTCTGTGGGAGGAGGGGAGAGGGCAGGTGAGGGGGGAATGAGTGAACCTTGCTCTCATCAGATTTGGCCTGAGGGGGAATACCATACATACTCAGTTGGGTATCTTACCCCACAGGAAAGAAGAGGGAAGACGATAAAAAGGGGGGATGATGGAGGGGAGGGCAGATGCGGGTGGAGGTAATCAAAACAAACACTTTGGAAAGGGGACAGGGTCAAGGGAGAAAATTCAATAAAGCGGGATGGGTTGGGAAGGAGCAAAATGTAGTTAGCCTTTCACAACATGAGTATTGTGAAAGGGTTATACATAATGATACATGTGTGGCCTAGGTTGAATTGCTCGACTTCTTAGGGAGGGTGGGTGGGAAAGGAAGAGGGGAGAGGATTTGGAACTCAAAGTTTTAAAATCAGATGTTCAAAAAACAGTTTTTGGCATGCAACTAAAAAATAAGGTACATAGGCAATGGGGTGTAGAAATTTATTTTGCCCTACAAGAAAGGAAGGGAAAAGGGGATGAGAGGGGAGGGGGGTGATAGAGGGGAGGGCTGACTGGGGAACAGGGCAACCAGAATATATGCCATCTTGGAGTTGGGGGGAGGGTAGAAATGGGGAGAAAATTTGTAATTCAAACTGTTGTGAAAATCAATGCTGAAAACTAGATATGTTAAATAAATAAATTTAAATTAAAAAAAATAAAAATAAAATAAGCTAATAGTTTCTCTATTTATTGGACATAGCAGAAAACCAGCATTTATGAATTGATTTTTTGTTTAAATTATATTAATCTTTGATTTTCAGGATTTCTATTTTCCTGTTTACTTAGGGTTTATAATCTATTGGTTTTCTCTCCTTTTTTTAAAGCTAAATGCCCAATTTGGTTATTTGTTTTTTCTCTCCTTTATGGATGAAAGCATTAAGAAATACCTGTTTTCCCTAAGGGCTGCTTTAGCTAAATCCAAAAAAAATGTATATGTTGTGTTGTTGTTACAATTGCCATTAAAAAGTTTTCTGTGGTTTCTATTATTTGTTCTTTGATCCACTAATTCTGTAGGATTAAGTTCAGTCTCTAATTGATTGTTACTCCTTTTACCAAAGTCCTTTATTGAAAATAACATTTACCGCATTGTGGTCAATAGAGGATATATTTAATATTTCTACTTTTTTGCATTTGTGAAGTTTTTAATGCCCTAATACATGGTCACTTTTTGTAAAGTTTCCATATAGAAATAGTAAATTCTTTCCTGTTCCCATTCAGTAATGCCTGTTCTCATTCAGATGCCTAGCATGTCTAGTTTTCTGTCTTATGTGATGCACTCCATGATCCCTAATGACATTAAGATTATCAGATGTCACTTGTATTATCCTCCTTCCCCATTAGAGAGTAAACATTGCATCCTTATAAAGTCCTTTCAATTGCTCACTTTTTAAATCTTTTATCTTTTCTATTTATTCTTGTGTTTGTATTTCAGTTCTGGTTTTTTCATCAGGGGTTCTTAGAACTCTTCTATTTCATTAAAGATCTATTTCCCACTTTCTCTAAAAGTATTGCTTTTAGTTTTGCTAGGTAAACTGCTCCTAGCTGGAAGCTTATAGCTTTTGCTTTTTGGAATATCGTATTCCTTGTTCTCTGCTTCTTTAACGTAGCAGCTGTTAAATCTTGCATAATCCTAACTGTGGCTCCCTGGTACTTGAATTCTTTCTTTCTGACTGCTTACAATTTTTTACAATTTTTTTTTTTACTTGAAAACCCTGGACTTTGCTATGACATTCCTGGGAGGTTTTGTTTCAGGGTTTCTTTCCGGAAGTTATAAGTGATTCTTTTTATTTACATTTTGCCCTCTTGCAATTTCTCTATTATAAGGGCAATTTGGAAGAATTCCCTAATTTACTGAAATGGATCACTTCCCATGGAAGCTGAGCCTGTATCCTACCTCTTCCCATGGGCTCATGCATAGGTTTAAAAATATAATGTTATTACAATAATTATAATGTAATGACAATAATCTGCTCTTTCTTAAGCCTAAAAGATTTCTTCCTATTCTAATACAGGTAGAGAGTTTTTTTCATGGCTTCTTGAAATATGATATCCAGGCTCCTTTTATTTTTTATTTTTAGTGATTGTGACTTTCAGATGGTCCAATGATAATTTCAAAACTGCCACTACGTTCCAAGTGGTTCCCTCTTATGTGCCCCCCCCCCAAGCAATTCCCTCAAAAACCACTATACTAATCTATTTACTGGAATTCCCTAGCTGGAATGTGTGTGTGTGTGTGTGTGTGTGTGTATACTTACACACACATATATATATATACATATATATATATACACACACATACACACACATAGGCATATAGGCATGTCTGATTATTTTAGCAAGTCTCAATATAGTTCCTATATAGCGCCATTTTATTTCATTCAGTAATCAAAATACTTCACTTTTCCCAAATTGATTCAGAACTTGTTTATACCTAATTCACAATTTGATTCATTTAATCAAGATATCTGGGGCTTCTCTGTTTGACTGAGGTATAGGTGAACTCCCATGTCATGTACCTGCTCAAAAATACTGACTGTCTCCCTATTGCCTCTAACATAAGATAAAAATTCCCTTGTTTGGAACTTAAAGTCCTTTATGATCTCATTTCAGCCCCCCTTTCACATTTACTTCATACCTCTGACTTCCATTTACTCAAAGCTCCAACCAAATTGTCCTATTGCTCTTTGTACTCAGTATTGCATATTCTGTCTCTGTGTCTTCACCCAAGTGATGCCTCATATCTGGAATGTAATCCTTGTATTTGACTAGTAGAATCCATAACTTCCTTCAAATCATAGTTCAAGTGCCACTTCCATCTTGTGGCCTTTTCTACCTGTAGTTGCTAGTTCATTTTGACAAGCACATGTTTATACTGTTGCGTGTGGGGGTCTATAGTTGCAGCTGAGAAGTAGGAAAGAAATCCCTTCCCACTCAGAAGTTCAAGGCAGACTTCAGTGTTCCAAGCTTAAAAGATGGAGAGTGAGAAATTTTGTCCTCTTTTTTTATATGGAACATAGAGCGAATTGTGGGGAGTTCCTTCCTTATTCAATGACCAGTCCACTTTGGTAGAGCCCTTTATCCTCTCTTCCTCTTCTACCACATACCCCTGCACTGAGACCAAGGGACCAACCAAGAGTCTCTGTTTGCTTATGCCCTTTAATAACAGAGCAGAATACATGGGTCACCAGAAGTGACTGGTTATGATTTGTACCTGTAGAGTAACAAACTCATACCAAGGTCATAGAGTCAGTTAAGTATGTAAATATTGCTAATGACAGTAGACACCTGAGAGACCAAAGTTGACAGATGTCATGCTTTATTTAAAAACCATAACTGTGACTAAGATATGACACATTATCCCCAGTGATTTCAAAAGTCTAGCCAATCCTAAGGAAGAATCTATCCATTTCACTGTCTGAAAAATTCTAGTCATTCAATTTTCACCTTTTAGGATAAAGTATAAAACTCCTTAACCTGTCATTCAAGACACTTCACCATATGGCTCCAACTTACCCTTCCAGCCTCATTTCATAATACTTCCCTTCATTACTCTATGATCCAGCAAACCTGGTTATTATCTGTTCCTTAACTGCAACAGTCCAACTGTATGTATGTATGTGTATAATATATATATATATATATATATATATATATATATATATATATATGTGTGTGTGTGTGTGTGTGTGTGTGTGTGTGTGTGTGTACTTTCTCTTCATCTTTGTCTTTATGATTCCTTACATTTCTTCACAGCTTAGCTCAGATACAATAAACTCTATTACACCTATCCTAATTCTACCAATTAGTATTTTCTCCTTATATTACATTCTATTATAATATATGTCTACATGTTATATCATCCCTCAGAACAATGTGTAGAACGAAGCTTTTTCAGGTCAAGAACTAGTTCATTTTTGTTGTATTCCCCAGTGCCTAACAGATAGTAAGTATATTCTTAACAAATGGTTGTTGATTGAATTATTCAAGAAAATCAATGTGCTGCATTATCATAAAGGAATATCATCATCATCATCATCATCATCTTCTTCTTCTTCTTCCTCTTCATCTTCTTTATCAGACTTTGCAAGGGGAGAAACACATGTCACTAACTGAAAGTTTGACAGACAGAAGCTGCTTCTTTAGAGGCTATTGAAATTGTCATAAAAGTCCTTTCCTTCTCTGTTGACTATATGTCTATAAATGAAATAGTTATGGTTTTGAAGAGTTCATTGGTCTTCTTTGCTCTTGGAAAAGCAAGTAAAATCCAAATGTAGGAAAGCAGCTCTTTAATTGCTAAACAGAAGTAGCTAGGAAAAAAAATAATAATTCAATGAACCATCAGATGTTTGAGCAGCAAATTAATTTGAGATCTTTTCTGAAGTTCATGTAAAAGGACTAACTGGAATAAGTTCAAAGTGAACAGTTAAAAAGCTGTTGACGTATGGAAGAGTTGGTCCTAATTAGCTCACAGAGTAGGCCTGTCACAGCATTCTGACCAAGGAATAAGTAAGTGCAGAAAACTCTTTAACATCAGCAGCAATTAAAAGCATGTCAGCAGGTGGTAAGAGGGAAGAGTATTTACTTTATAAAATGGAATACTCATTCATAGAGAAAGGAAATAAGAGCTCTGGCCTTGGCAAGAGAAAATGTGAGCTTTCTGGAGCAAGTGTGCAAGGAAAAGAGCTGAAACTGTTATTAAAGAGAGAATTATATTCTATGGCATGTAAAAAAGAAGAGTGCATACTACTGAAAAGGATTTTTAAGGCTAGAAGCACAAGATTACAGATAAAGGAACTGCATTACAGAGTAGTTAAATGATTTGCTACAAGTTCCACAGGTACCAGAACAAATGGCTTCTGATGACAAATCAGAAAGGAGCCGGGGCCTCTCCCCACTACACTATACTGCCTTTTGTGCTTATGATTTCCACTTTTAACTACCCTGTTGAGAGAAATGATTATTAATAGCCAATGATTTGAGGAGCTCCAGAATTTCCCCTTTTCCTATAGTGCTCATTTCAAAGTTCAGTCAGTTGAAAGGAATTATTGATAATGAGGTTGAATGAACTCTCCTCAGTCTTCGTCAGGCCCAACCCAACCTTACAAGGAATTTAATCCCATTGCGTTCTACTCAGGTTTAGCTGGGGATAAATTCTTTGATTAGATTGACCAAGTCATCAAGAATCAAAGTTCTTTAGAATGGGTCTAGCCCCCCTTGTAATATTCATTTTTTCTCCTTCCTTGTTGACCAATTAGAATTGATTGGGCCCCTCTGGAACACCCACTTTTCCAAGGCCATATAAGTCTTGAGCCTGCAACCAGGTGGGTATTTTGCATTTGAGAGTGTCACTGACCTCCTTTATTAAAATGCTAGCATTATTTATAAAATGACTAATTACCCAGAAATCATGTCTCTCAAACCTTTTAAATGTCACACTGCTAAGACATTTTTCATCATTGAAGCCTGCATAAGGTATCCTGCAAAAAGTATGGAATGGTGGAGCGTATAGGATGCAGAATGTGTTTAAAGGTCTTTTAAAAGATTGAAACCCCAAAATATGCTATCTTTTCAATTTCTAAGTTTTCTTTTTTATTATTCCAAACTTGTTAAAAATATCAACAGATATTAACATTTCTCTATGGGAAGAATAGAAAAAGAGGATTGTATATGACAATCTCAATTTCTATTACATATAGCTTGGGCTTTTAAGTATATATTAAATTTAACCAATTAGTTACAAGACTACCATGCTTGTTTGTATTCCCTTCTAAACTTTACGCTCTCTTCTGTGTATTTTTAAAATTTTTTCATTGACATTGCTTTTTTCCCTCCTCCTTTTTCTTTGGTATCACTGTCACTACCTCATCTACTTTCCCTAGCTCTTCTCCCACCCTCCCCCCCAAAAGACTTCTCACATAACAAATTAGCCAAACAAAACAAATCTATCCATTGACTATAACTGGTAAATATGTTTCCGATCTAGTTGCTCATACATCATTGCTTGGCTCAGTCATTTTTCAGTTGTGTCTGACTTTTCATGACCCTATTTGGGGTTTTCTTGTCAAAGATACAAAAGTGGCTTTCCATTTCCTTCTCCAGCTCATTTTATAAATGAAGAAATTGAGGCAAACAGGGTTAAGGGACTTGCCCAGAGTCACACAGCTAGTTAGTGTATGAAGTCAGATTTGAACTCAGGAAGACGAGTCTCTCTGACCCCCAGCCCAGTGCACTGTCACCTAGCTACCCTAGGTGTAACCTCTACCAAAAAGCATGAAGTATAATTCATAATTGATGTTCTGGAGTCATAACTGCCCATTCATTGCATTGATCATAGTTCTTAAAAATTTCTGTTATATTCATTGTATAAATTCTTTGGGTTCTTCTCCCTTCACACTGAATCAATTAATACAAGTCTTCCTAGGTTTCCTGAATCTACTGCTTTTGTAATTTCTTATGGTGAAATAATATTCTATTACATTCATGAGATCTAGTTTGTTCAGCCATTGCCCAGTTGATGGGAACCCATCTTGCTTCCAATTCTTTGCTACAATAAAAGTGCTGTTATAAATACTTTAGTGTAGATGGTTCCTTTAGTCCTCTTAGACCTAACACTGTGTCACTGGGACCCTGTCACTGAGTCAGAGGATTTGCACAACTGAGTGACTTTTAAGGTGTAATTCCAAACCACTTTCTAGAATGGCTGAGCCAATTCACTGCTCTACCAGTTTGATATCAATGTGTCTTCTCTTCAACAATCATTATTGCCAGTTTTGATGCTCTTTGCCACTCTGAGAGGTATAAGAACCTCAGTGTTGCTTTAAGTTGCATTCCTCTGATTAGTGATCTGGGATTTTTCATGTTACTATTGATAATTTAAATTTATTCCTCTGAGAACTGTCTGTTCATATCTTTTGACCCCTTGTCTACTGGGACAAGACTCCTCTTCATATATATTTGTATCGATTCCTTACATATTTTTGAAATGACACTTTTATCAGGGAAACTTGCTGCAAAGATTTTTTTCCCCAGTTACTGTTCCCTAATTCTAACAATATTGCTTTTTTGGTACAGAAACTTTTCAATTTCATGTAATCAAAATTGTCCATTCTATCTCATATAATTCTCTCTATCTCTTATTTGGTCAGAAACTCTTCCCTCCTCCATAGTTGTGAAAAGTATCCCTTTTGATTCTTTTCTAACATATTTAGGATAAGGCCTTTTTTATCTAGGTCATGTATTCCATTTAGAGAATACTGTGGAATAGAATAGTAAGGTGAGGTGCTCAACTAAAATTAATTTCTGAGAGACTATTTTCCCAGAAGTTCTGTCAAACACCAAGTCTTTCCCAAAGTAGTTGAAATCCCTGGATTTACTGAACACTACATTATTACATTTGATTGCTTCTGGGTCTTAAGTACTTAGTGTTTCACAAATTGGCTCATATTTTTGAGCAGTATCAAATACTTTGGATGATTACTATTTTGTAACCATTTGAGATCTGATATTGCTAGGCCCCCTTCCTTAATATTAACCCCACCCTATTGAGATTAGTGACTTCTTTTCTCTTCAGATGAATTTTGTCATTATTTTTCAAGTTCTATACAGGAGTGCTTTAAAAGCTCTGCATGCCTCTGAAAAGATAAAATAATTTGGGTAGCATTGTTATTTTATTATGTTGACATAACCCAACTATGAGCAATTAGCATTTCTTCAATTATCCAGACTTACCTTAGAGTGTTCTTTAACTGTGTTCATAATTGTGTTCCTATGTAGTTCTTGATAGGTAAACTCCTAGATATTTTATACATTTAATAATTATCATGAAATAAATTCCCTTTTCTATCTCTACCTAGTAGTTTTTTAATAATATATAAAAAGGTCAACAATATTTGTGGGTTTATTTTATATCCTGCTACTTTCCTAAAGCCAATAACTGCTATAATTAATCTTCAGAGTTCTTTAGGTTCATCACAGAAGCCACATGGTGCAATGGGTAAGAGTGCCAGGCCTGGAGGCAGCAAGACTCATCTTCTTGAGTTGAAATCTGGCCTACTTCCTAGCTGCGTGATCCTGGACAAGTCACTTAACCTTGTTTGCTTCAGTTTCATCATCCATTAAATGAGCAGGAGAAGGAAATGGCAAACCACTGCAGTATCTTTGCCAAGAAAACCCTATGTGGACTCATGAAGAATCAGACACAACTGAAAATGACTCAACAACAACAAGGTTCATCACATTATTTTATTTTTTTTTCTTATTGATATAGCTAGAATTTCTGGAACTATCTCAAATAAGAGTAGTAACAAATAACAGTAATGAATAACTGATCCTACTGAAAAGGTCTCTAGCATTTCTCTATTACATATAATACTAGCTCTTAGTTTTGGATAGATACTGCTTGCCATATTAAGAAACAGTTGGGCTAAAGCTAAAATAGATTTAATCAAAAGAGAAAAATAGGGAAACTACATTATATGTCAGCCATGTTCATTGATATTGTTTTAGACTATTTAAAATAACTAGACAGTATAAGATTGGAATATTTCTGTGTTAGAGGAAATGATGAGTTGGTAGATTTAGAAAAATATAGAAAAACTTGGACTTATAAAGAAAGATGTTATCTACCTTCAGAGAAACAGAGCACAAACAAGGATAATACAGTCTTACATAGATGCATATAAATGCATATGTGTATATATGTATGACCATAGATATCTATGTATATGTATGTGTGTATACATATGTGTGTATGTATGTATGTATGTATGTATGTATATATATGTGCTTAATTGTAGCCTTCTTGGGGGAAAGGAGGAGGGAGAGGGAAAAAGAATGAAGTAAAAAGTGCACAGCAGAGAACAAGATAAAACCTACAAGGAAGTAAAGAAAAAAATGGACAGCTCTCAACACCGTGTGTAGTATTTATTATATAGGCTTTCTTGAGATGGAAATGTATTGAAAACTTCTACTGTGGTCTGCTGTGCACATGGTATTTTTTTTATTTTCTCATTTTGTATCTAAGTTTAAAATTAAAAATAAAAAGGGGCAGCTAGATGGTGCAGTGAATAGAGCACTGACCCTGGAGTCAGGAGGACCTGACTGTGTGACCCTGGATAAGTCACTTAACCGTGATTATCTTGCCAAAAAAAGATGCAATTGGTTTATTCCTATGATTTTTAGTATTTTTAAGGGAGTGTTGTATTTTCTCAAAATTTTTTTTTACTGATACAATAATGTGATTTTAATTTTTGTTATTATGTGGTCAATTTTGATAATAGTTTTACCAATAGTAAATCTACCCTCCGTTTATATATAAATCAAATGTGGTCATAGTAGTCATCTCTTTTATTTGGTGTTGTAGCCTCTTACCTAATATTTTATTAGTATTTTGCTTTGATGTTCATTAGAGATGTTAGCCTGAAGTTTTCTTTCTCTTCTTATCATTCCACAGTTTTGACATAAAGACTATATTTGTTCCAAAAAGAAATTTAGTCAGATCTCTGTTTTCTTTAATTTTGCAATCAATATATATAATATTAGGGGTCAATGTTTTTTCAATGTATGATAGAATTTACTTTTAAATATGTCTGATCTTCATTACTTTTTTCCACTGATTGTTCATTTATGGTTCATACAGTTTATTTTTTCTGACACTGGCCTATTTAAATTCTCCAGTTCTTGTTCTATTAATAAGAGGAAGCTATAGGGTACGGTGGATAGAACACTGGGTCTGAAGTAAGGAAGACCTACATTAATATATGACCTCAAACACTTACTGCTTGTGTAATCCTAAACATTTAACCTCTGTCTGCCTCAGTTTCCTTAACTATAAAATAGGGATAATAATGGCACCTAGAACTGAGGGTTGTTGTGTGAATAAAATGAGATAATATTCATAAAGTACTTAACACGATGCCTGGAACATAGTACATGCTTAATAAATTCTTGTTTTCCTTCCTATTAATCTGAATATTTTGTATATTTTAATATTCATCAATTTCATTTGCTAGTTTTGTCAACATTTAATTAGGCAAAACAACTTCTAATAATTTTATTTACTTCCTTGTCATTTGTTGTGAATTATCATTTCTCATTTTTATATTAATAATTTGCTTTTCCTCTCATTTTAAAATATTTTAGCTAACAATTTAGTTATTTTATTAATTTCTTTTTGGAAAAATATTACCCCCCCAGTTTTATCGGTAAATTCAATGTTTTATTTGTTTTTAATATTCTTAATATCTTCTTTTATTTTAAGAATTTCTGTTGTTGTGTTTCTTTTTGTTTTTCTGATTTGCTGTTTTTGTAGTTTTTCTTTTAATTCAATGCTCAATTCTGTTCTTTCTCTCATATTTGAGGAGATTCCTTAGAAATAGAAATATTCATCAAAGGAATGCTACAGCTATATCTCCAAATTGTTGGTATGTTGTCTTGTTACTGCATTTTCTTTGATGAAATTACCTAAAATTTATATATAATTTGTTCTCTGACAACCTATTCTTTAGGATGAAATTATTTTACTCAGTTTATGTCTGAATTATTTTTTTCATATGTCCTTTTAAGTGTAATTTTTACAGCATTGTAGTCAGCAAGGGATTATTTAATATTTGTGCTCTTCTACATTTATTTATGCAGTTTTAAAATGTTTTCCATTGAAAAATAAGTTTTATTGATATATTTTGTTTTTTACATCACTATAATTTGCTCCCCCAGTATCCTCCCAGTGAGCCATGCAATATAGCAAATAGTATTTTAAAGACAGAAAAAGAAGAGGCATAAGTCACCATAACTGACCAATACATCAATAAAATCTGAAAATTTTGCAATATGAAACATGGGACTTCAATCTCAAAAGAGTGGGGTGTAAGTGACTTTTCATATCTTTTCTCTAGAGCCATGCTTGTTCTGTGTAGTTTTGCAACACTCACTTCTGTTTTTTTGTTTTTGTGGTTGTTCTTTCCATTTGCAATATTGTAGTCACTGAATATATTGTTTTCTTGGCTCTGATTATGTCATTCTCCCTCAGTTCACATAGATCTTTTCATGCTTCTCTGTATTCAAGACATTCATGATTACGACACAGAAATAGTTATATTAATGCACCAAAATTTGTTTAGCTATTGCCCAATTGATTGGCACCTACTTCATTTCCAACTCTTTGCTATTAAAAAGTGGGGGACAGCTATGAAATATTTTGGTTTATATGGAGGTTTTCTTTTTATCAATGGTCTTCTTGGTGAATAAGCCTTATAATGGAATCTCTGTGTCAAAGGACATGGAAATTTTAGTCACTTTGCTTACATAATTTCAAGTTCCCTTCCAAAATTATTATAAAAATTCAAAGCTCTACCAACAATGCACTAGTGTGCCTATCTTCTCCCAAACTATCAAATATTGACTCTTTCCATCTTTTGTTATCCTTGTCAATTTTCAGAATGTAAGATAAAACCTTAGAGTTATGATAATTTGCACTTCTTTTATGATTAGTGATTTGGAACACCCTTTCATGAGATTGGTAATAATTTGCAATTATTTTGAGAATTGTTTGTTCAAATCTTCTAATCTATCATGAAATTGCTTTTTGGCTATTGGGAAACAGGCTTATACATACATGCTAAATGTTTTTTTTAAATATCTTGGATACCATACTCTTATCAGAGAAATTTGGCAGAAGATTTTTTTCCCATTCAATCACTTCCCTTCTTTTCCTAGGTGGATTGATATTGTTTGTGTACAAAGCTTTTTAGTTTAATGTAATCAAAGTTATCTATTTTATCTTTTGAAATTGCCTCTATCTCATTTCATTAAAAATAAATTTCTTACCCATAGTTGTGAGAGGTGCATGATATGCTTCTATTCTAATTCTTATATAGTCTTATCATTACCATTAAGGAGACATATCAATTTAGAATGTATTGTAGAACTTGGTATAAGATATTGATCTAAATCTAATTTCTGCCAGACTGGTTTCCAGTTTCCTCAGAAGTTTTTTTTAATCAAATAAGGAGTGTTTTTCATAGATAATCTATATTTTCCACTTGATCAAGCATTGAGTTAAGTTCTGTTGTTTCTGATTCTTCCCTGTGTAGTTCGTCCACTTATCTAGCTCTGTATTTTTTTAAACAGTATGAGATGGTTTGGATGACTGCTATTTTATAATATAGTTTGAGGTCTGGAAGCACTATTCCCCTTTTATCTATACCTCTTTCAGTATTTTCTCTTGATTTCTAAAGTTCTTCAAATTAATTTTATAATTTATCAAGTTCTATAATGCTTGTAAATTAATGTGGGAATATTGTTATTTTTATTATGTTTGTACAACCCAGTCATGAGCACTGAATATCATTCAAGCTATTTAATTGTCCTTTATTTCTTTAAGAAATACTTTGTAATTGCATCTATACAAATTTATGTTCTTTGGTAGATTGACTCCCAGATACTTTATGCATTTTGTAGTTATTTGCAATAGGGTTTACCTTTCTATTATTTCTTTTAGGATTTTGTTACTAATATAGAAAAAATTCTATTTATTATAAAGGTTTATTTTGTAACTCACAACTTTACAGAAGCTATTGCTTCAATAAGTATCTTGACCGATTCTCAAGGACTTTACAAGTAAACCATCATATCATCAGCAAAAGGTATACTTTTATCTCTTCTTGGTTTATCTTTATGAGTTTAATTTCTTTCTCTTGTCTTAATGCTTTTGCTAGCATTTCCAAAACTATATCAAATAATGGTGAAGAGAGTAGGTATCCCTGTTTTACTCACATTTCTTATAAAACATTCTACTGTATCCCCATTGACTTCAGGGTTTTTATTTTACCTTTTTTCATTTAGTGATACCTGTTGCCATTTTGGACAGGTAAAATCTGTTTCTTACTAGCACCAACGTCTGACAACTAACATGGACAAGTCAATTTAATGTTTGGTGCTTCACACATGTTAGTGATTATGTAAGATAATTTCCTCCATCTTTCCTCTCTGTTTCCTACGCTAGTTATTTCTCTTCCCTTCCATTTTCATTACTCTTCTGAGATAATAAAAATATAACAGAACAGAACCATTCCCATTCTCTAATTTGATTTCCTGAGGACCCATGGTGATAATAGAGTTCTAAGAGGATTATATATACATACAAACAGACATATATACATACATAATGTAGATGTATATTTGTAAAATCTCCCCATAATAGAAGGCAATCAACTTATTTTCGTTTAGTCCCTTGTGATTATTTATTCATGTTTACCTTTTTACATTTTTCCTGGCTCTTGTATTTTAAAATATCTTCTCAACTCTGGTCTTTTTATCAGGAATGCTTGGAAGTCCTCTTTTCATTAGAGTACCTTTCTTTTTGCTCCAACAGATTATACTCAGTTTTTTTCTGGGAAAGTTATTGTTGCCCAAATGTATGCCTATATATCTTTTGCCTTCTGAAATACCATGTTCCAAAGTCTCCATTCCTTTATACTTGTGGCTGCTAAAGTGTATGTATGTGTGTGTGTGTGTGTGTGTGTGTGTGTGTGTGTGTGTGTGATACTTATGAATCCTTGGTACTTCTTTCTTTCTTTCTAATTGCTTGCAGTATTATTTTTTGTATTTGATGTGGAAGCTCAGAATTTTGGCTATAATATTTCTTGAGAGTTTTCATTTTGAGAAGAGGAAACTATTATACCCATTTTGAGAGATCAAGTCCCAAGTCCAAGTTCATTCAGCTAATAAGCATCAGGGCAATGGATCAAACCAAGTTCCAAAAAAACAGCCCAAAGAAGTTCAGAAGCAAGGTTAAGAGGTAACAACTAGCAAGTAGATGAGAATGAAATGTTCAAAGATTCTAAGTCCCCCAGCTGCCTCTCTAGTAAGCAAGCAAGTAGATAGAGCAGGGAGTCTGAGATCAGGAAGACCTGACTTCAAATTCAGCCTCAGACACTATGAGTGACCATCAGCAAGTCACAACCCTGTTTGCCTCAGTTTCTTCATCTGCAAAATGAGCTGGAGAAGGAAATGGAAAACCACTAGTAGCTTGGGTAAGAAAACCCTAAATGGGATCACAAGTCAGACAGGACTAAAAAACAGTAACAGCACTTTTTGTCCATGACCTCCTGTAAGTCCTCCAATAAGGACCCACCCAACATGCAAGAGGACTGTATAAATTTCTCTTCATACAGAACTGCTTCACTTTCTTTTCTGATCACAAATTTCCCTAATGATATCCCTTTCTACACTTTCTGTACCCATTATCTTTAGTGATAGGCTATAGCCCACTTATAGCCTTATAGACTTAAACACAATTTCAGAAATGTGGCTTATATACATTGTTCTGATGTGAGCAAAGTAAGTAAACTCACAAAGCTCTCATTTTTTGTGACTAATATAGATATTTTAAATTAGTGTATGGAAAATACACAGGATTTGCCCTCAGAAAACTTGCATACAAGTCCCAGTTCCTTCCCTAGATATCTGTGTAATGTTTCTAAGCTTCAATTTTCTCATTCTTTAAATGGTTTGCATTATAAACCTACTACCTATCTCATAGAGATGTTATAAGAATTAAATGGGAAAGTCTTTTATAACTTTGTGTCATATAAACAAGCTCTTATTATTTCTCACAAATTAATATATTTTTAATATTCACAGCTCAATTCATACAGTGCTTTAAAATCTGCAAAGTACCCTAATATAACATTAGATCCTCACAATTCTGGCAAAAAAGACACTACAGGTATCTTTATCCCCATTTTAGAGATAAAGAAGTTAGGACACAACAAAGTGAAAAAAATGTTCTTCCCTATGCAAGAGGCCTTTTCCAGTCCCCTCTGCTGCTAATGCCTTCCTTGCAGACTACCTTCCATCTACTCAATATATATCCTGTATATACTAAGATGTTGATGTATTTTTCTCCCATTAGAATTTATGCACCTTGGGGGCAGAGACTTTTTTGTCCCATTTTTGAATCTCCATCATTTAGTATGATGTCTAGCATATGCCAAGTCCTTAATAAATACTTATCAACTGACTCACACAAATTGGTATCAGAGGCAAGATTCAAATCCAGGTCTCTTTTGAATCCAAATCCAGTATGCTTTACATTAATATCCATATGTTACTCTCCAAAAAGGATAAAGGAGCATATATAAGGTAATCCAAAATGCCCAGTGGTGAAGATGGAAATTTTTTGCTCTACAAACCCATGCTATGGGTCATTGGTAAAAAATTATATAAAGCTACAGATATCATGCATTTATCTTTTGCTTCTTATGGAGTTGGGGGGGAAGGTACTGGAGGAGGAAGTGGGGGATTGATGGTTGCAAGATCCTTCTCTCAGTATCTCAAGTGTATGCCAATATATTGGGCTGTTTCAAGACTGGCATATGTTAGGTGTTAAGATACTGCAAGGCAACAGGAATGGAAAGATTGCTATTAGCCCAAGGTCATGGGACACACACCTACTGATGATTCTATCAGTCTGTTTCAGTCTCCAACAGTAGTCTCAGGACCGATGTTGGTCATAGAGTATTTGGAAGTCAGTGTGGGTTTGGTGAAAGAAGGAGCATATCTAGGAAGTTAGTAACATTGACAGAATAAATTTGAAGAACTAAGGAATGCACTGAAAACATGTAAATTGAAAGAGGTTACCTGAATTAAGGGCCTGACTATGGAAGAATGAACAGGGACAGAGAGAAGAGAGGGTTTGAGTCTTTTCTATGATGTACTATGGGCATGATTAGGAGTTAACCATGACTCTTTTATCAAAATCACATGCAGTGAGGCTGTAGATTTACCCTCCTAACCCACACATGTACTTACAAGGCAGGTTTTTACACCAAGCCTGGTTGCACTTCTCCTCAGTGGTCTAGGAGCACCCCTGAGGGGCAGTGAGGTAGCTTTCTCAAATGCATCAGTTCAAGCTCCCACCAGTATGCTTCCCCTTAAGATTGCCATGGAGTAATTTTATTCAACCAGCCCTAAGTGGCTTTTTAAAGGGGCAGTATAGTAAGAACATTTGGCAAAAAATCTCCCCCACCCCCAAATCTGTAATACATTACCTCCCAGTACAGACAGACAATAGAATTTCCAGGGGGAAACTGGCTCAGGTTTGGAGAACACCTGTGGCACAGAAGCAACTCACAGGTGCTGGCTGTTGGAAGTCCTCTTGACCTCATCCTAGGGTGCTCAAGAAGTTCCCCTTAAATGTGGTTTATTTTCTTGACTAGGCTCCCTATGGAGCCATGAATTTACATCCGGTTTTTCCTTGACTCCCAATCAAAATACTGCCATTAGCTGACCCAGGAGTCCTGCTAGGACAGCAATGGAGAAAGGAAAGTCCAACATTCTCTAGCCCCTTTAAAGCTCACTAGCTCCTCTTCCACCAAAACGGGGGTGGTGGATGAAGGAGAGCAAGGCCACAGCTGCTGCTGAGCCTCTGGTTCTACACATCTTCAAACCCCAGGAAGTTCCTCTTCAATGGTTTTAATGGAATACCACACTTGCTTGCTCCAAATTCTGGTTGTAATAATAATTGATAATTTATAGACCACACCTAGGGCACAACTGGGTTCCTCTCTCTTAACCTGAACATGATTCTTGTGTGGCATCCTTCCAATTCAAAGGACTTTGGGCACTTAGATCCAAACTTATAATTGACTGGCTGATCAAAACTAAAATCTATAACTGAGATTGATTGATCGTTTAATCTGCTTAAAGGGCCAGAGTAACTTACTGCTTCCTTAAGAAGATTGTAAGTCAATCAACTCTAGCCCATACTCCAAAATATTCTGATCTTTTTCTAGTATGTTTTAGGAAGAAAAATTTCAGGTTGGAGGGAGGGACAGAATGACCTCAGGACTTTGGGTGACAGTTGAATGATAATATGAAATAACTTTGAGAAGCAACAGAAGTAACAGATTAACACACACACACACACACACACACACACACACACACACACACATACTCCTTCACTCACCCAAAATGAAGCTACTGAATGAAAGAGGCTTATGAAAGGAGCTGAGCCACAGGTAGATAGTTGAAGGACATTATGTGATACATCACTTTATAACAACATTAGGCATCCATGCCTAATGACATCATAATTTGGTTCTCATTTATCATGTAACGTGTCCCAGACAGCTTCAGTTATCATTTGTCTAGCATTCGTTAAGTATTGTCTTTCTTATGCTAGTCATTTTTGTGCCTTGGACAATGAATGAGGTGGGGGAAACCATTTAGCATGTAAGAAAAATAAACCTCAGTGACAATAAACAGTTCGTCAGCTATTTCTCTGCTTTAACATGTGTGTGCCACGAAATGAATGAACTGATCTTGTCCCTCCCATTCATCATCCAAAGCCCAGAAAGACTCCTGAAGTCAAGATTCTCGGGGAAGATTATCTGACAGGTGATACATTTCCAGCTTAAACATTTCAAGAGTCTATGAAACCACATAATGGTTATGAGATGAATGAACATTAAGGATGACAAATCATGTGCCAAGTTCATTTGTCAGTTTTCCTGCTCTTTCACTGTGTAATCCATGCACACAATATTCTTAGCTCAATTGGGAAAGGATAACTTAACTTGGTTTGACTTGACAAGTGCTGGATGATTAGGGGAAATGAGAGACCACAGTACAACAATGTGGTACCTGATCATAGGCAATTTTGGTCTGATTACACACCCCAAAAAGCAGAGAGTGGTCAATAGTTTACATGGTGTCTGTTCCTCTTCCTCCCACAGGTCCTAGCTATTGAGGACATGCTCAGATGTAGAGGCCTCAGCTTTATTGAATCAAGAATTAGTTCCACTGTTAGCCTCACACCATCTTGTCTTCATTGTCTCCCTATTTACTGATGACTTCTTTGCAATCTACAAACATGCCCAGGTCTCCTCCCTACTCTGCTTTGCCGCCTAAGTAAATCTCATCTGTACACCTAAATCTTTAGCCTTTTAGAATATTCTACTCCAAGATCTTCTCTCATTTATACTAGAAGCTGCCAAGTTTTGAGGGATTTTGACTTTAGTCTATTGGTACTTGAACTACTTATTTCTAGATGTTTGTAGCATCTTTTCTTTGATGTGGGGGCTCCAATACTGTTGGGACTTTTCCTTTTGAGTCTTTTTTCCCCCATGGGGTGATCCATGGACTCTTTCTACCTTCACTTTGTCCTCTGGTTCTAATAGGTACAAGCAATTTTCATTTATGATTTCTGAGAGGTCATTTTCAGGCCTGCCTCTGACACATACTGGACATGTGTCCCTGAGCAAGTTACTTAAGCTGTTAGTGCTCTAAACCACTCTTTAAGTTTATATGTTTCAGAGAAAGTGCTGACCTACTTCAGTAGTAGGAGTTCCTCAACTTGGCATTCAATTATCGACCAAACAATAGTCCCAGTCCATAATCTGAACCCCAATCTATTTGTTTGCACAATGTCTCCCCGACAGAATGTAAGCTTCTTGAGGGCAGGACTATTTCACCATTGTCTTTGTATCCCTGGTACCTAGTGCAGTACTTAATACATAGTAGGTGCTTAATAAATGCTTAGTGATTGATTGATGAAGGCTAGATTATAGTCCATTTAGGCTAGACTATAGTCCATACAGTCCATTATTCTAATGGCTGAACTCATGAATCATAAATAATGGCTTTGAGAAATGGAAAAGGAAATGAGAAGAGGAGGGGGCATGGGCACAGAAGGTAATGCACGTACTGCAAGTTCCTTTCTGGACATTAAAAGGTAAATATGACCCAGATGTGGCCATACTTCCTCTTCTTCCTGCACCATTTTTCCATCCACCTAGTTTCTGGGTGGAAGTTTCCCTCAAAGTACCAGAACTCAGAAAAACCAGCAAGACTTTGCCTGTGCCCCTTTCAGTTCACAAAGTTCATGATTACAGAGAGGAACTCCAAAGTCTATGATTTAGAAGTTAAGAGAGGTGTTTCCCTAAATCTTCCTGGGTCTTACTGACCTAAGCTATACAATGAAAATTCAATTTGGCTCAAATATGAAAAAGAAAGCTTGTATATTATTAATATAGTGAATGACAGAACAGTTACATCAACTCCAATTCCTTTTTGAAACTGGAAAACTGTGAGCAAGATAGGAACCACAAATATTGGCTCAAATATGTCACATCAACATGTAAGTTACTAGCAAAGTACTTTATCAATGACCATTAATGATTTCAGAGAATCAGTGATGAAACGGCCCATCCAATACAGAAAGATTATGGATTTTTAGGTGAGTGGAATGAGATATCCTTTTTGTGTGGGGCAGGGAGGGCATACAATCATTGAGGGATTTATTTTGCTTGACCATGCACATTTGTTACATGAAATTTATTGAGATTTATTTTTTCCCAAGGGGAGACAAGGGTGGGAAGAAATGAATATAGATTTCTGTTAATTTTGTTTAATGGAAAGGCAAGGTGTGGTGCTAGAGATATGAATTATTATATGAACTTTTAGATAAGGCCACTCTATTATTAGTTTTCCCTGTTTTACTTTCTTACAAGAGACATCTCATGAAGTGAGAGTAATCTGTAAATATTTGTAATGTAAAAACAAAATACATCAATAAGATTTTTTTTAAAAGAAGAGACATAAATATTCTGAAATCAAAATTCATGTGCAAGGACACATTAGAACAATTAACGTCCATGTAACAGTCTTAATGTACTTTTTGTAACAGTATATTGGACAATGGATAGTAATCTAGCAAACCTATGCAAAGGCCCATCACCTCAAAGCAAAAATGGAAAGATTAGAACTTTTTCATCAAAAAAGAAGGAAGAGAACTGATAAACACTCTCAAGGCACATGAGAAAAAAAGAATATGTTAAAAACATAGAGAAATATTTCTGGAACCCAAGAGACTTCAGTTACCCACCAGGCTAGGCCACCAAATCTGTCCAATGTAAGCCAAAGTGGATTACCTACAGAGTTGATGAAAAAGGTAAAATCCAAGTATGAATTCAAGAGATCCTCCCTATGGGTGATGTCCACATGAGTTCAAAGAAGCGAATGTCAACAGCAATGCACCAAACAAATGGCTGAGTCATGTAGACTTTTTTTTAAAAAAAAGTAGAAACAGAGAGGTTTATGATAACGGAGTGTCAGGGCCAGGCGATTTCAAACAGAAGTTACAGAAACATTATTCTTAAGGAGCCTGGACTTGTCAATTCAGGATATACCAGGAAACTAGGAATGGCAACAGCTAAGTACAGATTACAAAATTTTATCATGAGCAGAAGATGAGTATAGAACATTGTATTATCACTCTCTGCCCTGCTCCTCTACCCTCAGGTTCATTTCCAACTGAATCTCAGCTGAGATTTCTTGCATGTATCATCTCTCCATTAAAACATGAGCTCCTTAAGAACAGAAACATCATACTTTTCCATTCATGTTCTCAATGCTTAGCACAGTATTTCACACATAGTACAGACTTAAATGTTTTTTATTCATTCATTCATCTATCCATAAATTTAATGATGACAAATATCTAGACAAATGCAGACCCAAAAATATCCTTGGAAATTCAGCAATTAAACTTTGTTGGAAATAAAGTATTATCAGACGCTACTGTTGCTCACAACCTCCCAGACATAATGTTGGTCTATAAAAATTTGAGAAAATCATTTTTAATAGATGTTATCTTATCTTACCTAATATTCAATCTCTAAACCACGTGGAACAAATGACTCCCCAAAGAGACAGAGACAGAGACAGACACAGAGAGAGAGAGTGACGGACAGAGAGACATAGAGAAGTAGTAGAAAAAATCAAAACCATTTGGGATCAGGAAGAAGTGTGTATTATCCCTGTTGGTCTGTTTGCTAATGGAATTCTCCTGAAAATGCTTTCAGTGAACTTACAGAAGGTTTTTTGTTTCATTTCACAAAGCACTTTATTAATCTGTGAAACAGTCCCCAGAACATTCAATATAAAAGAACAACAGTAGAATGATGAATTGTCTCAGGACCACTTTTTTTCTGAACTCCATCAAACAAGGTGAATACAATAATATAACTATAAAATAATAAATATGGAGAGGCTCATTACCAGCAGGCTGGTCATTCAATCAGATTCTTTGACCATAGCTCAGAGGAAGGAGGAAGTATATTGAATTTTTAGTCACAGGGCATGGCTTCAAAGTATCTGCCTGTCACTTATTACCAAGATGACACTGAACAATTCACTTAAAAGAGCTGTAAAATTAAGAGTTAGACTAGATGGCTTCTTTTTGTTTTGCAGTCATTTCAGTCATGTCTGACTATGATATTTAGGGTTTTCTGGGCAAAGGTACCACAGTCATTTGCCATTTCCTTCTCCAGTTCATTTTATAGATGGGGAAACTGAGGCAAGCAAGGTTAAGTGACTTGCCCAGGGTCATACAGCTAGAAGTGTCTGAGGTCAGATTTGAACTCAAGTCTTCCTGACCTCAGGCCCAGAGCTCTATCCATTGCACCACCTAGCTACCCAGATGGCCTCTAGAGAGACTCCCTTAAAACTCAAATTCTATGATCATATGATGAGACTAGTAATTGCTTATTATTGAGTAGTGCTATGACTGCAAATACTCTACTAGATTACAAGCTTGTTGAAGGCACGATGGTAACTTAGATGTCCTTAAATCCCTCTTGGTACTTTGAATGGATGAATAAAGCATTTATTAAGTACTATGTACAAAGCACTATGCCAAGCCCTGGGTATAGAAAAGGAAAAGTAAGACAGTCCCTGACCTCAAGGAACTCACTAATTCTAATGACAGAGACAAGACATATGGAATGTTTCAGCTGCAAGTCAGAAGGAAAGGTCCAATGGTCCTTATGGTGCATTGCCAAAATAGATGGTAATGCCTCTTACATAAATGTCATTTCCACTTATAATATTATATCACTTTCTAATCTTGAACTAGAAAAGGTTCCCACTAGAAAATAGCGTAACTCTTCCAATAAGGTCGGGAGTGAAACAAAGATGTCCATTATCACCCCTATTATTCAACTTGGTACTAGAAACGTTAACTTTAGCAATAAGAAAAAGAAATTGAAGGAATTAGAATAGGAAAAGAAGAAACTAAGTTATCACTCCTTGCAGACAATATCATGATTTATTTAGAGAAACCTAAAGAATCAAGTAAAAAACTACTTGAAATAATAGATAACATCAGCAAAGTTGCAGGATATAAAATAAACCCATGTAAATCCTCGGCATTTCTATATATTACTAAGAAAGCCCAACAGCAAGTGGTAGAAAGAGAAATTCCATTTAAAGTTATTGTAGGCACTGTAAAATATTTGGGAATCTACCTGGCAACGCAAACCCAAGACCTATATGAACACAATTACAAAACACTTTTCACACAAATAAAGTCAGATCTAAATAAATTGAAAAACATCAGTTGCTCATGGTTAGGCTGAGCTAATATAATAAAAACAACAATTTTACCTAAATTAATTTACTTATTCAATGCCATACCAATCAAACTACCAAAAATTATTTTACAGAGCTGGACAAAATAATAACAAAATTCATCTGCAAGAACCAAAGGTTCAGAATATCAAGGGAATTAATGAAAAGAAATGCTTGGGAAAGTAGCATAGCCATACCAAACTGTATTACAAAGCAGCAGTCATCAAAACACTTGGTACTAGCTAAGAAATAGAGTGGCAGATTAGTGGAATAAGTTAGGTACACAAGACACAGTAGTCAATGACTATAGCAATCTACTCTTTGATAAACCCAAAGAGTCCAGCTTCTGGGTTAAGAATTCACTATCTCACAAAAACTTCTGGGAAAACTGGAAAATAGTATGGCAAAAACTGGGCAGAGACCAGTATCTTATACCGTATACCAAAATAAAGTCAAAATGGGTTGATGATTTAAGTATAAAGACTGATACTATAAGCAATTTGGGAGAACAAAGAATAGTTTACCTGTCAGATTTATGGAAAAGGGAAGAATTTATGTCCAAACGAGAGATAGTGTTACAAAACGCAAAATGGATAATTTTGATTATGCTAAATTGAAAAGTTTTTGTGTAAACAAAGCCAATGCAACAAAGATTAGGAGGGAAGCAGAAAATTGGGAAAGAATTTCTACAACCAGTGTCTCTGATGAAGGCCCCATCTCTAAAATATATAGGGAACTGAGTCAAATTTATAGGAATACAAGTCATTCGCCAACTGCGAAATAGTCAAAGGATATGAGCAGGCAGTTTTCAGAGGAAGAAATTAAAGCTATCTATAGTTATATGAAAAATGTTCTAAATCACTATTGATTAGAGAAATGCAAATCAAAACAACTCTTAGGTATCACATCTCTCCTGTAAGATTGGCCAATATGACAAAACAGGAAAATGATAAATGCTGGAGAGGATGTGGGAAAATTGGAACATTAATGCATTGTTGGTGGAGTTGTGAACTGATCCAGCCATTCTGGAGAGCAATTTGGAACTATGTCCAAAGGGCTATACAAAAGTACATACCATTTGACCCAGAAATACGGCTTCTAGGGCTATATCCCAAAGAGATCACACAAATGCGAAAGGGATCCTTATGTACAAAAATATTTATACCAACTCTTTTTGTGGTGGCAAAGAATTGGAAATCAAGGGGTTGCCCATCAATTAGGCAATGGCTAAACAAGTTGTGGTATATGAATGTAATGGAATATTATTGTGCTATAAGAAATGCGGAACAGATGAACTTCAGAATAGCCTGGAAAGACCTACATGATCTGATGCTGAGTGAGGAGAGCAGAGCCAGGAGAACATTATACATGATTACCAATACACAGGATCTGTGATGACTAACTTTGATAGACTTGGCTCTTCTCAGAAGTACAAGGTTCAAAGACAGCTCTAAAAAACTCATGATTGAAAAAGTTATCCACATCCAGAGAAAGAATTATGGAGTCTGAATACAGATTGAGGTAAACTATTTGCTCTCCCTTTTTTCTTTCTTTTTTGGTTTTGTTTCTTCTTTCTCATGATTCATACCATTGGTCAAAATTCTTCTTCACAACTTGACTATTGTGTAAATAAATTTAATGCAAAAGTATATGTAGAGCCTATATTGGATTACATGCCACCTTGTTGTGGGGGGGGGCGGAATGCTGGAAGGGGGGAAGAGAGAGATGGAGAGAAAATGTAGAACTCATAAACTTGTGGAAATGAGTGTTGTAAACTAAAAATAAATTAAAAAAAGAACGCACACACAAATAGTGGGAACTCAATAAATATTTGTGGAAATCAAGATAGAACCATACTAATATGATAAAGTTAAAATAAAAACAAAGAACCAAAATGGATAGGTGGAGGGTAGGTGTGATATAGTTAGAAAGATATTGCCTTTGGCACCCAAGGTTTTGGGTTGAATTTCCAGCACTGCATAACAAGGAGGGATGGTTCTCAAAGGTACCTTTCAGTTCTAAGTGTGGTATCACATATTTATATAGCATTTCAAGGTTTATTAATAATAACTTTCATGAAGAATATTACCTGTTTTGTAACTTGTTTTTACTTTACTTTAATTAAATAATTATTTAATAAGTGCCTACTCTGTACAAATCACCACTAAATTACCAGATCAACAATCAGTCTTGAGCACCTGTTGACTACAAGAATTGTTGTTGGTACTAGGAGAAAAATAAAATATTGTAAGATGTGGTCAAAAAAATCTTACCCTACTGGCTGTGCCTTGAGCTTACACTCACCGTCATGTACACAGTGGCACAAATTCAACAATAAATCAAGTTTTACAAAGTTCCCATAGGTCACACGTGTCCTGGCTCTTATGAAGACCTGTTGCAACCCAAAAACAACTTTGAAAGAAAAAAAAACAAAATAACAAAACAAACAGTTGAAAAGATTTTATTCCTTAATCCTGGGCTTTTTTCTTCCACATTCCCTCCATCCACCATTAGCCATCACTAATGGCTCCCCTCTGTAGACACTATATCCATGGTTATCCTCTTCATCTTCCACTAGACCTTCTTTCAATACACAGGGTCTAGATAAGGAGTCAGCATGCTCACTGCTCCCCCACTGGCACTTCCAGGCTCAACCTTTACCTCCTTCACACAACGCTCTTCCTCCTTGAAGTCCACTAATATTTCTCACCCAATAAATGGCCCACTTTTCTATTTCTCTCTTTCTTTGTTCTTTTCTCCCTTTCTTTTTTCTTTCTTTATCCCTCCCATCCTCCCTTCTTTCCTTCCTTATTTTTATCTTCCTTTCTCTTTCTTCCTGTCTTCTTTTCTTTTTTCTTTTCTTTCTTCCTTTTTGCCTTCCTTTTCTTTCTCTTTCTCTCTTCTCTTTCTCTCTCTCTCTCTCTCTCTCTCTCTCTCTCTCTCTCTCTCTCTCTCTCCCCCCCCCTTCCTCTCTCTCTTTCCTTGGAATCTTATCCCTAGCCTTTCTCTCTCTCCTACTTCTTTCAATGAAAAAAGTAAAAACAAAAACTTTGTAACAAGTATTCTCCACACAACTAAACAGACATGATATATGGGAGTTGAATGAATGTTATTGAGTACACAGGTGCTGCAGTGTATTATTAGCTTATGTGTTAGCTATGGAACTACAGCTTTCTTTTCTCCCCTTTAGCAAGATGGTGAGACTGATTTCTTAAGTTACTGCAAAAAATTTTTAAGCAATTTGCAAATCCTGACAAAGCAAACTTGTATTTCCAAATACTATAAAGAAGCAACATTACCATGAAATGTCAGATGTGTCCTACAGAAGTAAACAAAGATTCTTCCTGGGTGTAATTAAGGAAAACCATGATGCAGCAAATCCAAGTCGATTTTTCTTAATTCTCCCACTTCTCTGTCTCTTGGCATGCCTGGCACATAGTGGGTGCTTAATACAAATTTGTTGATTGACCGATTAGATTTCTTCAAGGCTCAACTCAGGTGCCACATCCTACAAGAAGTTTTTACTGAACCATCCTTAGTGCTTTCTCCCTCCTCAAATCCAACTATATTTCCGTCATCTCAAATGCAGCATCTTCAAGACTGGACCAAAGCTCTTTCCTCCTCTCTTCCAAAACTTCCCTATCTCATTGAAAGGCATCACTATCCTTCCTGTGACTCAGGTTCCCATCACATAACCAATCATAGAATCTTGACATTTCTGCCCCTAAAATATCCCTCCTTTTTGTCTTTATTCACAGCCTCAACATTACTTTATGCTTTCATCACCTCTTACCTAGACCATTGCAAAAGCCTCTGAACTGATCTGCCCTTATTGTCTCTCCCCACTCCACAGCTGTCCAAATGATTTTTGTGACATGGAGGTCCAACCATGCCACGCCTGCCCTTGATATCTCTTTGTGGCTTCTGGGATCAAATATAAACTCCTTTCTTTGACTTCTAAGGTCCTTCGCAACCTGGCCTCAAACTGCCTTTCTAGGATTATTACATTGTACTTATTTCATAAACTCTAACTGCAGAATCAATGGACTTTTCTCATTCTTCTTGAACACTTTGTAAGCATTGATAGTGTCCACCACCCTTTTCTGGATGCTCTTTTTTCCTCTCCATGTTTTCAAGACACTGCTTTCTCCTGGTTCTCCTGATATCTGTTTGACTACTCCTTAAATATTCTCTGCTGGTTCTTCACTGAGGTCATGCCTTCTATCTGTGAGTGTCCCATAAGACTCTGTCTTTGACCCTTTTGTTTTCTGCATCTAGATAATCTATAGATGATTCTCAGATATATGTCCAGCTCTAACCTCCCTAGTCTAGAATCAACATCTGCCTCTTGTACACGTCAAACTGAATGTCCTGTAGACCTCTAAAACTCCAAATATCAAAAACCCTCATTATCTTTCCCCCCAAAACCCTTCCTCTCTTCCAAATTTCCCTATTAATGTCAAGTGGACCATCTATTCTTAGTCACTCTGACTCACAACCTCAGGGTCATCTTCAATTTCCCACTCTCAGTCACACCACATATTCAGTCTAGTGCTACATCTCCTCATTTCTTGCTTCTCAAGCATCTGTAGGATATACTCCCTTCTCTCCGCTCACACAGGAGCCACTCTGATACAGGCGCTCATCACCACTACCTGGATTATTACAATAACCTTTGGCATGGTATCTCTCCCTTGGGTCTCACTCCAATTCATTCATCCTCTATTCAGCTGCCAATGATGATTTTTCTTAAGCACGGGTCTAACTATGTCACCTTCCAATTCAATAAACTTTTTTGGCCCTTTATTACCCTCAGGTTCAAATATCAAACCCTGTTTGGTTTTTAAAGCCTTTCACAATGTTTCCCTCCTACCTTTCCAATCACCTTACCCTTTACTGCCATCCATGGATGCTGTAACACCAGCCATCTCACTGTACTTTGAGTAAGAAATGCTATGTCTCGACTCATGACCTTTCCACTGACTGTCCCCCATACTTGCAGTGCTCTCTTTCCTCACCTCCACCTTTGGGTTTCCCTGACTTCCCTCAGCACTCAGCTCAAGTCCCATCTTTGGCAGAAGGCCTTTCCCAGTGTCCCTTCTTCCTCCCCACATATCTTACTAGTGCTTTCCCTTTGAAATGACCCCCACTTGCACCATATAGATGTACAGTGTTCTATATCTTCCCTTCCCCATGTGAGTTCCTTGAGGGCAAGAGCCATGTTCCTTCCATTGTTTGTACCCTCAGCACATATCATACTGCCTGACACATAATCAGCACAAAATGTGTGCTTTTCAACTTGACTTGACTCTACGATAGGTCCAGACAAAATTATCTTTTGTTGTTCTTCATGGGTGACTCCATCTCCTCTCGTTTCCTCTTAGAATCCTGTGATTCATTCCAAATTCAGCTCAACCTCAAGTGCCAGCATCTACATTCTTGATTCTGCCACTTCTGATTGCCTCCTCCTCCGACCCATCACCGTGTATTGATTTCATATATATTTTGTCTAGGCTCATAAATGTACATGCTGTGTCTTCCAATAGCATATAAGCTCTCTTTCTGACAGAAGGTGGTGCATTTTTGTCTCTGCGTCCCTAGCACCTAATACAATGGCAGTCAAATAGCAGGTTCTTAATAAATTCTTATTCATTAATTGATCCCCTGACAACAAGAGTCTCTCAAGGAGCATAGGAGGGACAGGCATAGGGACTGAACCTGGACTCTCACTAGATCTGCAACTTATAGTCTGGACAGAACTGCCCTGAGGAGAGATATTAAACATGCAGCCCCCTACAATTCTCCCAGCTGGGCCTGAACCAAATTAAAACTGACTCCTGGTGACTGGGAAATGTTTAACAAAAAAAGTACAATAAAACACAGATAATGTGAATATGTGGTTTTCTGAGTCCATATAGTGCCTACAGGGATCCTTATGTACCACTAAGTAGCCCTCCTTTCAATTAACAGAGTTTGAAACTATTGGCCCAAGAGCCCTGAGAGGGTGAGTGATGTCAGAAATGGAACTTGAACCCAGGTCTTCCAGATTTTGAAGTGGGCTCTCTATCTGCTGGGCAGCTGGGCCGCTATAGCTGGGCAGCTAGGTGGCACAGTGGATAAAGCACTGGACTGGAGATCAGAAAGATTCCCCTTCCTGAGTTCAAATCTGGCCTCAAAAACTTCCTAGCTGTGTGATCCTGGGTAAATCACTTAACCACGTTTGCCTCAGTTTCTTCATCTTTACAATGAGCTAGAGAAGGAAATGACGAACAACTTTAGTATCTTTGCCAAGAAAAGCCCAAATAGGGTCATGAAGAGACACAACTGAAAAAAGGCAACAACAACTCTATTCCCTATTCCATGTTATCTCTCAGAGGAGAAATTGTGGAAAAAATTATAAAAAAATTTCAATTTTTAAAGTGCTTTAAGGTTACCTGAAAAGCAGAGAGTGTAGTATATTATTTTCTATATTTTACAGATCAACACAAGGTAATAAATAAAGTACTTTGTGGACCTTAAATCATTATATAAATGCTAGTTATTATTATTATTAATTATTATATGAGGAAACTCAGGCTCTGTGTAGTACACACCCTTTCCCATGATATCTTGCGGTCGCCTTTTATTTAGTTTCTATATATTTTATATATAGTCATCAGTGTTCATGTTGGTCCTCCAATAGAGTATAAGCTCCTGGAGGTCAGGAGCTGTTTCATTTTTCTCTTTATATCCCCAGCATCTAGCATAGTAGGGACTTGATAAATAAATGTTGATTGATTGACTGGTTAAAAATAAATAAATAAGCACTTTGCCTGTGGTCTGGAGACACTGACATCTAAACTTACTTCTGTCCCTTTCTTGCTCTGTGACCTTGGAGCAAGTGGTTTACTATCTTCGGGTCTCAGTTCCACCATTAGCAAAAGCAATGGGTCATACCTGCCCTCCCTACTTCATATAAAGTTGTTGTGATGTCTGAATGAGGCAAGGTGAGCAAAAGTACTTTTAAAAGGGGTCAAAGCATTATCCAAATGATCTCATTTGACCTCTTAGTCCTATTCTGGTATGCATGCCTCCTGGGACCAGTAATGAAGGTTCATGCCATACATGTTCAGGAACTGCCTCTCTAATACATACATGCATACATGCATACATACATGTTTGTATATGTATAGCTTCATTCCATACAGTTTTAGGAACTGCTTCTCCAAATGTGTGTGTGTATACGTATATGTACATGTATGTGTACGTGCATGTGTGTGTACGTGTATGTGCACGTGTACATGTATATATATGTAAAGTATGTGTGTGTATATATATATATATATTCACACATAGAGAGACACATGTATGTGTGTATGCATATCAGAAAAGCCAATAGAAAGCCCAGCACAGAGCACAGAATTAAAGGGAAAGGAAGAAAAAAAAAGCAACAAACCAAACCATGGCCTACTTGAAGCCATAAAGGAAGGATGTCATTTCTAAATTCTGGGTAGATTTGTTTCCCTTTGTTAGATTCTTTTCCAGTGTGTTCCAGGCACTCTGGAAAATGAACGTCAGAGACAAAAAAGTACTTCGCCCTGCAGGAATAAAGAATGGTCAGAGCCCAGCCAGCCCCGCCGAGGAGCAGCACCATTCACTCACAAAGAATTGTGTGCATGTAGATGGCTGATTAATTGCTGGCCTGCCTAGACGAGGCTGCAACAAGCCAGATACTGTCAGCGTGCAGTCTGTTACCATGGAAATGGAGCGTTCCTGTTTCTGACAAGCCCTTGGATACTGAATAGATTGTGCGGTATGTAAATAAGGCAAATTAGTTTTCCTATATCTTCCAGACAAGGTTAGACCGAACGAAAATATATCTGTTTAAACATACTGTAACCCTCTTAGATATGGCAAAGGGGCGAGATCAGCTCCTTTCTTAGGGAGCTGAACTCCATATGTTATGACTGAAAGGCACTTTGGGGTGGGGGGATGACCAAAGGCAAAAATGCTTTTCCCATTTAGAAAGCAAGGCTGCAGAACCACTTCTGCAAAGAAACATTAATTAGTCTTTAGTCTTTGAACTTAGTCATCGATAAGATATACTTTTCTAAGGGACAATAAAAAGGCTTATATATACCATTTCTAGGGACAAATACATTCTAGGTCTTTGGCCAGCCATTGGGGATATATTTTTCCTACTGTTTTTCTTCCTGCCTGGTCTCTAGATTGCAGAGGGCATTACTCCCTTTGGCTGAATAGAGATTCTAAGGGTCAGCAAACTAAACTAAACCGATTCAACCAGCAGTACAGAAAATGGAAAACCACTGAACTTGGATACCCCTACCTTGAGCACTAAATTAATAAGTACTCTGCTAACAATATCAAGCAACACGTAGCATGGACTATGAACAGGCATACTGTACTAGGAGGGTACCATGATGGTAATGAGATTAGAAAGGACCCAGAAGAAGATAATCCCACCTGTCACTATATAGGAGACCTGTGTCCCATAGGAGGGAAATCCTGGCTTGAGAACCTCATTGGGAATTTATAATGATCACTCATAGTGAATCCAATTTGATTGAGCATTAAAAAAACCTCATTGGGATTAATTTTAAAATATATTTTCTAGTAGAAAGTATATTAGAAAGAATATTGTCTTAACAATATTTCCCCCTTTCATTGCATTATTAGTACAATCCCTGGCACATAGTAATCACTTAATAAATGTTTATTGACTGAAGGATACCACACATACACATATAAGTCAATACAAGATATATACAAAACATATATCCAGTGATTCTAGTTAGAAAAACCACCAAAAATAAAAGAGGGGAAGAGGCATTTCTACATACAAACTGGAGCCAAAAAAGAGAATAGCATAATATTGGAAGAGGGAGGGATTACTCTGGGAGGAGGTAGATAGGATGAAATAAAAACAAGCCTTCCAATTCTGCCAAAGTCTACATGTTTTTTGCAATACATTTCTGATGAGAAAAAATGATGGGTACACAGGTCCAAAGTTATATAGTCCAATTGCATAGGTCATTCTGAAGACTTGGAAAACACACAAGCTTTTCTATTTTTTTATACTCAAAGCTACTTTTAAAAACTGCTATTCCCATATCAAAATCATTGGCTAATGATAGTAGTAACTTCTAAAACAAACACCTGTTTGTTTTCTTTAAAGGAATGGAGGTTTACCAAAGTACGAAGTTGTATGTACCATCAGTTACAATCATGCCTATAAACTGTTTTTGCATATCAGATGGGAGATCTTATTATAGGAGATATTTACCTGGGCATAAACCAAGAGTTTGCATAATGAGTTGAAACAAAATGTGTTAATAATCATTTTTAAAATTACTCCCCCAAACAGTACTTTCTCTTTTAAAATTCAGAGGACCTGTGTTCAAAGACCACCTCTGATACTACCTGAGTGACAGGGAAAGTTATTTAAGCTCCCTGGGCCTGTTTCTTCCTTTGGAAAATGAGGAGGTTCAGGGACTGGACAAGGTGACCTCTGATAGCTCTTCCAACTCTAAATCTGTAATCTTCTAATTCTTTACTCCTAGGATCTCTTAACATTCACCTAGCAAGGAGTCCTTTCCTGGATGGTCACAGGCAATCAGTCCTCTCTTGTTAATCTTCGAATTCTTATGTGTACAAATATAGTGAAAATGCAATATAAATGCAACATAGTGCTTCCCACAGAGCCACAGATCCGTGTTGCTTTTAAATGTACATTTGTCAAAATATACGATTTTCTCTGGATTAAATAAATACTTTGCCTTAGGCTTCAGTCAGATTTTCAATAAGTACTACACTTGAAAAAATCCTTACTTTTCTGACGTTTCCATACTAAAAATGGACAATAATTTTTTCTCTTTACCTCTTACCCCCAAACTCAAATGAATAAGTCGCAATTCTTGTGAAAGGTAATTATTTTGTTAGATGATCAAAGTACTAGGAGATTTGCCCAGAATTTTCAATTTGAGGAATAAATTGTCTGCCATGTAAACTCTAAGATCTAAAACATCCCAAAACATTACAAAGCATAATTAAACAAAGACAGACTCACAGAACTTTAGTACTAGAAAGGACCATAAAGATTGTCTTGTTCAACTACTTCATTTTGTAAATGAAAAAAAAAACTGAAGACCAGAAAGGTCTTCAGATAGCGGCAGAGGCTGGGACTAGAGCCCATACCTTCTGACTCTCAGGTCAGGTCTTTTTTTAACACAACAAAAATCATGTCCAGCAGGCACAAACACAGATGCATGATTCTGAAGTTCTGTTTCTCTATAAAGAATATTAACCAAGAATTCTGACCCAAATTGAGCATATTCTGAACATTTACCTTAGCATATAAAAGATAGGTTTTTTTTTCTCTTTCAGAGTCACTCAGTATCTTATAAGCTTCTTGAGTATAGGGAACATGCCATTCATTGCTCTATCTCCCACAGCACCTTGTACACTGTGGCTGCTCAAGAAATATTTTCTGAATGAATGAATGAACAAATGAATAAACTAATGAATGATTTCTACAATTCTATTCACTGCATAATAATAGTTGACTATCAGTTGACAAATCTTTGGATCCTGACATGACTAGTCTTTGGAATTAGGGAGTCCCAGAACAAGAGATTGAGTTTCTCTTTGTTCTCAGACTACCCCCTGGTTTCAGGGCTGGGAGAATGGGAGGGGAATGACTGGGTGGGAGAGTGGAATATGTTTGAATGAGCCGGTTTCTGTCTCTATCCAGTTCTTGAGCATAGGTTAAACCTGACATAGAGATGACTAAGGATCAGAAGATGATGTGATACAGAAGTATGTCGGACTCATTTATCAACAGAGACTGTGTGAACATGGGGAAGTAATTAACCTCAAATGTATCAAATGAGAACATAGATAAGTGCTTACAAACCTTAAAGCACTGTATAAATGCCAACAATTATTGCTATCATCATCATTACTATTCATCTGTCTTGGCTCCTGTTTCTTCATTAAAAAAGAGAAGGTTGGTAGTATAGAGGATAGAATTCCAGGCTTAGGGTCCAAAAGGCTTATCTGGCTTCCAGTCTTTTCTCTTACATCTGCATGACCATAGAAAAGTCACCCAACATTAGTCTAGGACAAGAATCCTTAAATTGTAAACCCCTTTGGACCCTTCTGAGAATAACATCTATTGCCTATATTTATAACTGAAGCAAATATAAAATTTCAGGTAGAAGTGAGTGAAAATAACAATGCAATTTTTTCCCCATACAAGTTCATAGAAATCTGTGACACTGAAATCTATCCAGAGTCCCCCGGGGGAGTGCTCCATGAACTCCAGGTTAAGAGCCCTGAACTAGGCACATTTCCAAGAGTGTAAGGTACATAAGAGCTGCTAACCTAAATCAGTGGAGGAAGTTCTCACACTAGAAGATCCATAGACTTGATAAAATCAAAGATCCAGACCAAAGGAAGATCAGGATAATAATTCCTGTAGTTTTTACCTAACAGAGTTGTTATAAAGTTCCAATGAGAAAGTGTGTATTTTTGTATAGTGTGTATCTGTGTAATATGTATATATCTATACATATATGTATATGCCCACATGTATATAAAAAGATACACACATATACAGAATACTTTGTAAATCTCCATGTGTTCTTTGTTGTTCTGCCATTTTCAGTTGTGTCTGACTCTTTGTGACCCCATTTGGGGTTTTCTTGGCAAAGATACTGGAGTGGTTTGTCATTTCTTTCTCCAGCTCATCTTACAGATGAGGAATATCTGTTGCTAATGGGATTAAGTGACTTGGGCAAGGCCACACAGCTAGTAAGTGTCTGAGGCCAGATTTGAACTCAACAAGATGAGTTTTTCTGACTCCAGGCCCAGCACTCCATCCACTGTGCCATCTAGCTGCCCCAAAAGGTGTTCTATACATACCAGCTAATATGACAATAAGATTAACATAAAGATAAAACACCTAGAAAGTACCTCTGTAATTGTCCACAGCAAAGGATTCCTCCTCCCTCCTTTGTGGCAGCTAGATGGCACAGTGGATGGAGTACTGGGCCTGGAATCAGATAGGTAAGTTCAAATCCAGTCTCAGACACTTAAAAGTGTGTGACCTTGCCCAAGTCACTTAACTTCTGTCTGCCTCAGTTTACTTTTCTCTAAAACGGGGATAGTAATAGCACCTACCTCCCACGGATATTGTGAAGATCAAATGAGATGTCTGTAAAGAACTTGTCACAGTGCCTGGCACATAGAAGGTGCTTCATAAATGCTCCCTTCTTCCCTTCCTTTTTTTCTTCCTTCCCTGAATTTAATCTTCGCAAGAGTGGGATATATAAAAGGGTTGGCCCTAACTTCTAGCTAGAGGAAAAACTTATGTTCTATAAATATACTAAGGGAAATAACTTCAGAATACTTTAAAACCTAAAACCATCTAGATAGTCCCATCAGTACCATATCTTTTAAAGTGAAAATAAAATGGATATCAAATGACTTCCAGAAGATACATCTACAAAAAGGGAGGAAAAAACTTGATTTATCCCAAGTTAATTGAATGTAATTTCATAAAGAATACTAATTGCCTCGTTTCTCAGAGTCCAATTAATTGAAATTCAACATGTTGAGTGTTTTCTATATTTCTTAAGGAAGGGTTTTAATGTGATTTTAAATGACAAAATACCCCCACTAAATTATTTAAAACTAAAAAAATTTATGATTATACTCTGTGCTTTAAACCTTACACTTGTTTTTTGGACTTTGAGCCCAAGAATAGATGTGGCTTTACAGTTCATTTGCTATCTCAATTTTTAAAAGTTAAGCCAAAAAAAACCTAGCCATTACCATCTATGTAGTTTCCTTATTGATACAAGTACTGGAACACATAAGAGCTCTCCAAATATTAATTTCCAGGGTGGCCTAATTAGATTTAGGCTTTCTCCCATAAAAAAGCACCAAGCTTGGCTTAAACAGAATTCCTCATCCTTGGTTTAATACATTCACAAAATGTAAATAATAATACTAGTTGGTTTTTGTATAGTGCTTTGACATGTACGTATCCTCTGGCAGCCTCCCGACAAGCGAGGTTGGTATGACAGATTTGTCATAAGGATTAATGAACAAATGAAGTCATAGGCTATAAAGTAAAGATGGATTACAGAACCAGAGAATCTAAGAACTGAAAGGATCAGTAAAGATATTGCTCCCTCCAGAAAATCCCACACCCCTGCCCCTCTCTTCAGTACTAAGTGTGCCCTCTTTAATGACATCTACACAATCACCCAGGACAAGGAGATATATTCCTTGCAACTACCGATTGCCACTTCTAGACTGTCCCTTTGCCACTATTACTCAGAAATCTCCCCTCCTTTAAACTTCATTCCATCTATTTAGTCCACTTGGTTCAGATTCTAACCAAAATCATCTACCATCCCCTAGGTGAATGGTTCTCAAACTTTTTGCTCTCAAGACTCCTTTACACTTTTGAGCCTAGTTTGACCCCTGGCTCATCATCTTCTGCTCTGCTCCAACACCTGCCCTTACACTTGAGGACTTCAATAAACATGTTCATACCCCTTCAAAGATTTGCACTTCCTAGTTCATCAGTCTCCTAAACTCCCATGATCTGTGACTTCATAACTCCATCAGAAGAGTAAGCCCCTTTATCTCACTATGACCCATAACTATATAACCACTGTGGTAGACATTATGAAATTCTTCTCTCTCTTCAATACCTCCTATAGTTTCCTCTCTTCCTCTTCCTGACTGAAACCCATTCTTCATCTTCACCATGTCTTCCCCTCTCTCTATCATATCCTCTTCACTCATTCTATCAAATCTGTTTTCACATCCCTTTGACCATATATCTCTTAAAAAACCAATATATTTTATTTTTTTCCCCAATTACATGTTAAAACAATTTTTAACATTTGGTTTTTTTAAGTTTTGAGTTCAAAATTCTATTTCTCTCTACCCTCCCTGCTCCCTAAGATGGCAAGAAATCAGATACAGGTTATATATGTGTAATCATGTAAAACATTTCCATATTAGTAATTTTGTACAAGAAGCCCCAAATAAAAGAAAAAGAATGAATGAAAAGAAAGAAGGAAGAAGAGGAAAGAAAGAAAGAAAGAAAGAAAGAAAGAAAGAAAGAAAGAAAGAAAGAAAGAAAGAAAGAAAAAGAAAGGAAGGAAGGAAGGAAGAAAGAGAAAGAAAGAAAGGAAGGAAGGAAGGAAGAAAGAGAGAAAGAAAGAAAGAAAGGAAAGGAAGGAGGGAAGAAAGGAGGGAAGGAAGAAAGGAAGGAAGGAGGGAAGGAAGAAAAGAGAAAAAATAGCACACCAGTCTGTATTCAAACAAGATCAGTTCTTTCTCTGGAAGCAGATAGTATGCTTCATCATTAGTCCTTTGGGATTGTCTTGGATCATTATATTGCTGAGAACAGCTAAGTCACGCATAGTTCTTCGTTGTACAGTATTGCTGTTACCATGTACAACATTCTCCTGGTTCTGTTCACTTCATTTTGCATAAGTTCATGAAAGTCCAGTTGACCATGTCATTTTGAACCTATGGTTAACCAGTTCAACCATACACTATCTTCTATGGATATATTATGGCTTGCCACCTTGTCAGCCTATCAGTCATGCACTGACAAACTCAACCCTGGCTTACTCTCACCATCTACCTCACTAATCGGATCCACTTCAAATTCCTACTTTAGGCTCAATGAGGCCCTCAGCACTGTACAAAAATCCTTTTATTCTCCTATGGCATTCTTCCATGCTTGGTTCTATCACACTGTCTTAATTGGCTATTGCAAACTTTTTCTCATCTTCTTAAGACTTTTATGCCACCCCTTTCCTTCTCTCTCAGCAAAAAAAGTCTTTCCTCCTACTCTACCGAGAAAAATAAAACTACTGAAAGGTGTGTCTACTCCAGCCTACACCACACTTTCAAATCCTTCTACATCATCTCTCCCATTCTCTCTTCTTTTGCTCCAGTTTCTAAGGAAGAGGCATAGGCTTTGAGGAGCTTGACGCCTTGGTCATACCCTCTCACACATCTTCAATCTTGCCTTGTCCATTGGTTCTTTTCCTGTTTCCTAAAATATGTCCACCACTGCTTCTGGCTCTGGGAAATTTGTTTAGCCTCTCTGTCTCAGGAAAGTCTCAAAGTCTATAAAATATATATGAAATATATATAGTCTCAAAGACTATAAAACACAAATAAATTGTCATCAGTTGGAGAAAATTCCACACTGGAAGCCTCCAATATTAATGAAATTACATGACCTGCCCATCATCTCATGCAAAACATAAGCACAGCCATAATGTCAAATGCTGTAAACTACTTTCAGTATTCGCACATTGATCTAAACATGACATTTCAACATGTCTTTAAAAAAGGAAGCAAGCAGGTTTTAATTGGATGTGCTTGGACTCTCAGATGGTCACAAACCAACATCTAATTTGCTCATTAGAAAGCTTTCCAAGTGCTGCAGTTGGGAAATTGTGTATTTATGTATTTAAATAGCAACATGTATCCTAGAAGCAAAATGTTCCACAATGTGAGAGCAGCCATCTCATTTTCAAACTTCATTAGACAAAACATACCATCTACCTGGTTACATGCTACTTACGCTCTGGAAGCCAGTGACGTGGTGCAAGAACAATGACATTAGCATCTAAAAATTTCTTTAGCACCTATTGCTACCTGGTTAATTAAATTTTAGTGTCAAGAGTATTGTGCCAGGCAGAGAAAAGAAGAGTTCTGGAGTTCTGAGTTGTCATAAGCTGAGAAGGAAAATATGAAATCCCTATGATCCTGAGCTAGCTCCGTGGAAGATGGCAAGATGGACAATTCCCACATCAGCATTAATAGTATTGGACCACAGGAGTCAGAATGATTAATGGGGAAAAGGTCTTCTAGCCAATACAGAGATAATATTAATACATTTCCTTATGGAAGATAACATTAGCACATCTGAAGAGCACCTGAGAGTAGAAGCAAAAGAACTGGACTGGCAGATGGGATACCTGGGTTTTACTCACTGCTTCCTCTTCTGAACACTCCCACTGAGTTCAATTGAAAAAGCATCTATTTACTAAGCCAGCTCCAACTATGAGCAAAGTACTAGGCAACGTGCTATAGGCAAGGCAAGGTGATGAAGATCTAGGTGATGAGGATAGAAAAACAAGCAAAAAGAAATACAGTCGCTTCCCTCAAGTAGCTTATAGACTAACGGGAAGAAAACACACAAAAGGGGTGGCAAAATTAGAGAGAGGGCTGTGGGGGTAGGGTGAGGAGAGAAGTATGTCTTGTTGGAGTAGAAGCCTGGTTTTGGAATCCAGAAATCCAGATGCATAGCTGGGAAGGTCTGGTGTGAGGGCCTTCCCTATAGTGGAAGTGTCAGAAGGAACTCACCAGTGGCAGAAGGGAGCTACCATGGCAGAGTGATGTCCCAGGGTGAGACAACGGCTGATGTAAGGTGTTGAAATCCAGAAAGTTGGAAGTACAGCCAGGAGGGGGAAACACTGTACAGTCTCAAATAGAAGTGGGGGTCATGAAATGGTTTACAAGGTTCCCTGTGCACCACATACTGACTTAGAAAAGGTTAGCCATATGCATGTTCTATTGTGTTTTTATTTATTTGTAAATATTTCCAAGTTACACATTAATCTGGTTCAGGCAGGACTCCAGGGTGTTGTGGGCCATGTGTCTGACACCTCTCCTGTACCCTGTGATAGCAACCTGTCATACTACTTATCTAATATCACCTGGTTTTCTAATTAATTACGTACTTCTTTCTCCCATAGTAGCCTGGAAACTTCTTGAGAAATAGTGCCTCATTGGTCTTTATGTTTGCAACTGTACTTTCTGCATAACAGATATTAATTAAATGATCGTTGAATAGCCCCTAGAGAAGTTGCAACCTCACCACCCCTCAGTTTTTTCAATTATGCTAATAATGATGATGACTCCTATTTGAACTTCACCAAATATACAATAAGAAGACCAAGATGGAGATGAGACAATTCAGAGAATGAATATACACATATAAAGACAAATTGTGAACTTTATAACAGCAGAACATGACTGTTTTCTTTTAACTGAGAAGCAAGCATATGTTGGCCTTTTAATTAGTTTGTCTTAAATGTCTTTACTGTTTTATATTTGGTTATAGTATTACCACCAAATTTTGGTGTTTATACAATTTACAATGAGTTAGAATATGTTAGAATGATAATGACAGCTGTAACGTTGGCTGGTACATATTATGTTATTGTGGTTGATTCTAACAATGCTGTGACACCAGGGCTATCATAATTCCCATTTTACAAATGAGAGATGTAAAGCTCAGAGAGAGGAAATAATTTGCCTGTCGACAAACACAAAGTCTGAAGCAGGATTCAAAACGAGGGCTTTCTGTCCAAATCCAGTGACTAGATGGTCCCAAAGCAACCTGAATCTACAGCCACCGAATAGATTCCAGTTACCCCTGTAACTGAAGAAATTCAGAGGGTAAATGGATGCCGCAAAACTCCCACTTGAAAATAAACGCCTACACATTTTGATTTACCTCAACAATCAAAATGGGGGAGTGACCTTCTGCTTTTCGGGCTGTGGGGGTGTATGTTTCGTTGCTCTTTTCTTTTTGGTTGAAACAACATTGACAGTACACAAAAAGGTACAGTTCAGTCCAATGTGAAATCAAGACAAGTTAAAATGATAAGCTGAAGGTATAAGCCTGACGCTCAAATCACACCTAATTAGATATTAATTTTCTAGGAATAAGAATATTGTGAATGAAAGAAAGTTGGAGGGTGATGGTGGCTTTAATCTTTAAAAATAAAATTAATTTAAATCCACACAAGCCCTCTTTCCATATTCATTCTTGGCAAAAGAAGTCAAGTGTCATGGATGCATTCTCCATATAGTTGCAAAAATACTCTTCATAAGGTACATATCATATCACTCCTCTGATCGAAAGTTTTTGGTGGCTTCCAATTGCATCAAAGATAAAATGTTAATTGCCTAGCCTGGCCTTTAGGATACTCCAAAATATGGTTCTTCAAAATGAATTTTTCCAGCCATACTTCATGCTTCCTCCTTCCATGTATTCTATTATCCCTCCACTCTGGACTGATGACTTTTCCTCTAAAGGAGACACCAATTTCCTGCTTTTGAGCATTTATCTAGACTCCTCACTTCCTAACAAGTATTCCTTCCTCATTTTCATCTTTCAGAATCTCTTGTTTTTGAAGGTTCAGTTAATATGCTAGTTCTAAATTACAGAATCTCAGTTGGAAAGTATTCTAACAGATACTTTAAAAAGAATCCCAAACACAAAAGGCCATCTAGTCTTTGGGATAATTCTGTTAGAAATTTTTTTCCTATATCAAATCTAAATTAGTCTCTTTGTGACTTCCAACCTTTGACCTGCTTTCTGACTTCTGGGGTCAACCAGAGAAAATCTGTTTCCTCTTCTACATGAAGAGACTTCAAATACTTGAAGACAGTTATCATGTCCCTTACTAAGTCTCTGTTCTCTAAACCAAACATCCTCAGTTCTTTCAACCAGTCATCATACACCATGATCTTGAGACCCTTCACAATCATGGTTGCTCTCCCATGGAACTTATCAATATCCTTCCTAAAATGGGACACCCAAAATGAGATGTGGTCTAATCAGGACAGTGTGGTGGGACTATCACCTCTCTAATTCTGAACACGAAGCTTTTTTAATGTAGCAAAGATGGCATTAGCTTCTTGTCTGCTCCATTACACTGCTGACTAATACTTCCAACAGGCAATCTATTAAACCCCACCCACCCCCATTACCACCCATTATTTTTAGAAGTACTTGCCTAGTCCTGGACTTGTTGATTTTTTTAATCCAAGTGTAAGAACTTTAGATTTATTCCTATTAAATTTATTATATTATGCCCAATGTAATATCCTGCCAAGCAATATCTTTTTGAATTTTGATATCTATTCCTCCCAGCTTTGATAAGCATGAGAACTGTGACTTTATCCAAGAATGTAAAATAACACAGGTCTAGCCCAGATCACTAAGAATCTCCCATAGAAATCTTTTTCCAAGTTGGAACTACACCATTAATGACTATTTTGGGGTCCAACCATTCAAGGAATTCTGAATCTGCTTAATTATATGATTATCTAACCTATTTCTCCCCACCATTTCCAAAAGACCACTACGAGAGACTTTGTTGAATGCTCTACTAAATTCTAGACAAACTAAGTCTACACATTATTGATTCCCCAAACTGAAAAATGTCTTTTCTTATTTCAGATATTCCAAGAACATTTTGAATGAGTTATCTTTGTTAGTCCACCCTTCTCTCATCGCTAACAACTTTACATTACACTTATTTTCATTCCTGCTCTTTCCCTTTCAATAGAATATTAGCTTTTTGAGGTCATGAGCTGTCATTTTAAAAATAATTTTAATCTCAGAGCCTTGAACAAAGTAGATATAACAAATATTTGCTGAATCCAACTGATGTCTTCTCAAAGTTGTTAAATTTAAAAGGATGTGTTCCATAAGCCAAACCTGTAAGAGATTATTAAAATAATAAGAACAATAGCTCAATGCAAGGGCCAATCAGTCCTGGAGGCCATTGTCTTCCTTTTCCTCAAACCTGCTGAACTTAACATATTTCTTTGAGTCTCTAGGATTTTCTGAACAGACCTTCCAAAAGGAAAAGGAAATCTGATGAGAGATGAAAGGGAAGAGTCTTATATTCAAGAGGACCCTGAGCAACTTTTTATGTCCAGGATGCTAATTCAAATCATTGAAAAAAATTGAGGTCTCACTGAAGATATTCCTCTGCTGTGGCAAATTCTGGGTTGATTTCTTATTAGCCTCCCAATTACACTAACCTTCACATACCACCACTTTACAATAAAACTTTACATGATGTAATTCTTTGTGGAGAGGTTAAGTTCATGCTGGTTGGTTTGAACACTAGCTTTTCTCCTTAAGTTCTAGTCAGTTCATGCCTCCTTCTATCACATTAATGCTAACCCTGACTGATTCCATTTTTAAATGATGAGCTTGTGCTCTTTTCCATAAATCCCAAGTGTCAGGTTGAAAGAACTTAATTTAAAAATTAAAAGGTCACTTTCTGACCTTTCTTGAGTCTCAACCTCTCTGAGTTTCACTCAGATCACTCGTCGGTAAACTATATGACTTTGGAAGTTTGCCCTGGTTCCAAAATTCAAGGGTTCTGTGGCTACTTTGCCTAGTACCAAATGAGTAGCTTGCCTGACTTTAAAAACTAATGATTAATCTGGTAACTGGATGTAGCCTAAATAGCATTACTTATATAATGAATTACCCTTTGACTCATTTGGATAAGGAAAAGTGGTAAACTTGAGAAGAAGCAGAGATACAATAATGAGGAGATACATAGATTATTCTGAGGATCAGGTCAAAAATTGCCCTTCAGATGAATGTATGGAGGTGAAAGACTGTGGATATAATGGCTACAGGACCTTGTAGACCTATAGCCACCATTCATGGACCTTGTGGACCATCAGCTTATTAACATGCGATTGGGTTTTGTTTGTTTTTTGTTTTCGATTTGTTATGAAGATTGTAACTCAGAAATTATATGATTGTGATGGAATACCACTTGCTATAAGAAATGATGAGCTCAATGATCTTGGAAAAGCATGGAAAGACTTGTAGGAAATAATGAAGAGTGAAATAAGCAGATCCAAGAGAATGTTGAATGCAGAAGCAACCATATTGTTTTAAGAATGACTGAGCAAATAAGTTATTTTGTCTATTATAAATACCCAAATTAACCATAAAAGACATATGAAGAAAGATGCTATCTACATCCTGAGAAAGAAATGATAAATAGAAATATGTATAGAATAAATTTATATATATGCATATATTATATACATACATATATGTGTATATATACATATATGTGTATATACATACATGTATATATACATGTATATGTGTATATATACATATATATATATATGTATATATATATATATATATACATATACCTATTTGTGTCTAACGGTAGCCATCTGAGGGGAGGGGAAGAAAAAAAGACATCTAATTTGTTGTATAGTTGAAAGGAATAGCAAGTTGTGCATAGTAGATTTGTAGTTTCATATACAATCATCTTTTTTTATAGTAATATGTTATGGAAATGCTTGTTTTATTACATAAATTAAAGGGAAAAGAAAAAAATTGAATCCAGTAGATGTCTGGAGACTATGGAATTAAGGACTGCTGAGGTAATATCAGACAGAAAGGTAGAATTTGCCTCATAAGTTGCTCTTATAAAAGAGCACCAACCTGACAGATTGGAACCACAGAAAAGAAGCTATAGGAAGAAGAAGACTAAGCCAAGTGTAAGGACAGTCACAAGAAGCTAGAGTCTGTAGACATAGAGGCAATGGGAAAAGTTGCTGATGGCTGAATGCCTTTAGGTAGGCTTTGCTGGGAGCCTGTTGATTTGAGGAGAGTCATTGCTTTGCTGATTGGCTGAAGAAAGGCTGAGTCAGCTGGGAGCTCTTTCTGCTGCTGGGCTGATTGTGTCCAGAGCAACCTGAGTTCACCGCTCTCTAGCGCCATCCTCAGCCTGAGATAGGAGAAACCTCGCAGGCACCCTTTGTATGGCCAATTTTTGTCTGAGAAAGAAAAACAGGACAACAGACAGAGTCTGCAGCTGTTTTGCAATGATCTGTGCTTATTAGGAGAAGTATGCTTTGCTAAAAGCAAATTGGAGAAAGCAAAATACTGTTGAGTGAAGAGCTGCCTGGGCTTGTCTACATTACCAAGAGCCATGCTGAGGAACTCTGTACCTCTCTGGCTTAAGGGAATTGCTTGTCGCTGAACAAATGTTGATATATGTTTTGCTGAAAGGGTGTTAACACTCTCTCATCTCCCTTTTAGGGGTATTTGTTACTTAAAAATCTTGTCAGTGCTTCATCAGCTTGGAAGCAGAAGAGAAGCAGGTTTGCCCAGCATATGAGTACTAAGGACCAGAAGGGGAACAGCTAGCATATGGAGATTTGTGGGGTGCATGTTGTGCCTGAAGAATTAAGGGCATCAAGTCTTTCAGTCCAGAGTTATGGGTTCAGGCCTTTCCCCACTCATTTGCCTCCCCACTGTATTTCTATAAATGTGTATTTCCTCTCTCCCACAATGTATGCATTGGTAGGAGAATATGTAACCCCAGATTATAATGGTTAATTGTGATGTTTTGATTATTCTTGCTCTTGCATTCTGTTGAGCAAATACTATTCTTTTTCTTGCCTTTGCTTTATTGCAAGATGAATGTTTCATGCAGTAAACAATCATTTCTTTATTGATACTATTTCTAAACACTATACTAAAGTGCTGAGGCTAGAAAGAAAGGCAAAAGCATGGTCCCTGCCCTCAAGGAGCTCACATTCTTATGGGGGACATAAAATGCAAATAACTATGAACATACAATAAATACACAGTATAAATGGAAGGTAATCTCAGAGGAAAGGTCTTTCTCTGAAAATCAATGCTGTCACTGTGACTGATTTTGTATTAATTGGAAAAACACCAGTGGGGGCTCAAGAGCTACATGGGTGAATAGGCATATATTCCTGACAATGCCCTCTCATGCCCTACAAGTGTACGTACATGCATGAACACGCGCGCGTGCGCGTGCGCGCACGCGCACACACACACACACACACACACACACCAAGGTAACTCCAAGGACCCTCAAAAAGAATAGTAAATTATATCACAAGACTGTGGTCAGTGCCATTTCCCAAGTCTTGGAATAACCCCCAAATTTGTGGGTAGGATGGCAGGTGGAGGGTAAATGTGTTAACTCAGAAAGAAAAAAGGTGGTATGGGTGCCACATTGTGTACCACTTTATGGTTTACACTGTCCTGTAGGTATGTTGGTATCACATCAAGGCTACACTAACATGAAATAATGATGATGGGAAGAAAAAGGAAAAGAAGTAACTGGCAAATGAAAATGCGACAGTAGATTCAACATCTAAGTGAAGAAAGGTTTTATCTTACTCCTACCAGAGAAAAACTCACATTTGACACCTCACAAATTATTTTTATAAATACACAATTCCATTCTGAAGGATAGTTACAGAAAATGGATAATCCGCTTCATACAGAACTTTTATGTAAGAGAAAAACTAATTTTTTTTCATGGTAAACTTCACTGGGCAATGAAATGACAGGTAGCACTGTTTAATAGGTGGTAAACTACTTTATCTCAATATTTGAGCCTCTAGTAAGACTACAGACAAGATGGATCACTCTTTTGTTCCATTTTTTCTCCCTTCTCTCTCTCCCCATTAATACCTACAGATGTCTCACCCACTTTAGGGACATATGAAGCTATGCTGGTTTCATACCTGATCATTCCATGTGCAAATAAGTTCTGTTTACCCTGATATATACCAAATTCTTGAAGTTTGTAGCAAAAATTCATTCAATTCTACAAGCATTAATTAAGCACCTACTAGGTGCAAAGACCTATAATAGGTTCTATGCATTCAATGAGCAAAACAGTCCCTGGCTTCAAGGACTGATTCTAGTTGCTATATCCATGTTTGCATGAACTCAAAGGGATTATGCCCACAGGTTTGCCCCCAAATTGGGGCCAGTGAAGAATTTTTGACAGTATATGTTGATTGATAAATCATTTATCTTCATCTAACCATGTAAAATACTTGTCTCTATGCTGATATGATAAATAGGCCCATTGTTCTTTTGCCTTTGCCAAAATACTCTTAAAATTCTAACTACATCTCCATAATACATGTTCTTGAGGTTAGACACAGAGTTAACCTTTGCCCATTGCACAGCAGTACAATTTTATCTAAAGCCCTTGATGACATTTGGACCCATGGAACCTACTCAATTGCTATCATTTTTTCTCCTCAGGTTTCAGCAGAATATCATTATAGCTAACAAACAGCCAAACAATGATTCTACTTATTTTTTAAAGCTTGTTTATAATTAGAAAGCTATATTTGCACATTTTCAATATTTTGGGTCTACTCACCCCAGAACAGTCTTGTTTTTCCAGGCAGCACAAGTTATAGTTTTGTAGGCACCTAAAAAAAGAAGGGAAAACAATTAACCAAGAAGCATTAATTAAGTGCCTACTGTATTCCAGGCCCTGAACTAGGTGCTAAGAATAAGCTGAGAATAAAAATATAAAGAATAAAATTTTACCTACTCCAAAAAAACTTCTGTTCTAATAGGGGAGGAGATGGACAACAAATAAACAAATAAGTATATTCAATATAAACATAAAGAGAATAAAGACAGGTAAAATACAAAATATTTAAAGTAGGTTGTGAAGAGAGGTACTAGACATTAGAGAGATGAGGAAAGGCTTTGCATGAGCTTTATCTTGAAAGAAGAGAGGGATTCTATGAGGCAGAGATGAACAAAAAACATATTCTGGGGATGTGGTATGTCCAGTGCAAAGGTGCAGAGAAGAGAGATTCAGTTTACTGGATCACAGAGTGAAGGACAGAGAGTAAGAGCCAATGGGGCTGAAAAAAAGAGTAAGGTCAGATGGAAGACTTTTAGAACTCAACAAAAGACTTTTATTTTATCCTAGTGACAACAAGGAAGCATTGGGATTTATTGAATAGGGAAGTAACATGGTGAGATGTGCACAAATGGAAATTAATTTGCAGTATTGTCTTGGATGGACTACAGTCAGGAGAGACTTGAGGAAGGAAGATCAATTAGGAGGCTGTTGCAAACATCAAGGCAAGAGGTGATGAAAGCTTGGGAATTAAGGAAGTAGCTGCATGAGTGGTCGAGGCAAAATGTGTTGTGGAGTTAGAAACAGCAAGATTTGACCACTGACCAAGTCTGAAGGGTGAGGAAGAGAAGAGTAGAGGTAATGCCAAGATTACAAACCTGGAAGACTGGACAGGTGGCAATACTTCTAAAAAAAGCATGGGAAAAAGGGGGGTTTGAAGGAAGAAATAAAAAGTTCAGTTTAGGTTATGCTAAATTTGAGAGAGAGAGAGAAAGAGAGAGAGAGAGAGAGAGAGACAGAGAGAGAGAGAGAGAGAGAGAGAGAGAGAGAGAGAGAGAGAGAGAGAGAAAGAGACAGAGAGACAGAGAGAGACAGAGAGATAGACAGAGACAGACAGAGTGAGGCAGACAAGTTAGAGGAGAACCAAGAGAGTGTGGAGTCATGAAAGTCCAGAGAAGTGAGATTATCCACAAGAAAAGGAGATCACTGGTAACTTTGGAGAGAACAGTTTCAGTTGAATGGTTAGGTCAAAAGTCAGACTGCAAAGGGTTGAGGAGTAAGTGAGAAAGTGGTGATAATGAGTATAGACAGCTTTTCCTAGGAGTCTGGCTGAGAAAGAGAAGAGAGACATTGAACAAGAGCTTGATGGAATGGTAGGGAATAGTGAAGGAGTTTTTTGTTTGTTTTTAAGTATGAAGGAGATAAGCATGTTTGAAGGCAGGGTGGAAGGAATGATCTGATAGGGAGAAGTTGAAGATGTGAGAGAGAAGGGGGGAGAGAGATAGAGAGAGGGGGGAAAGAAGAAGAAGGAGAAGAAGGAGAAGAAGAAGAAGAAGAAGAAGAAGAAGAAGAAGAAGAAGAAGAAGAAGAAGAAGAAGAAGAAGAAGAAGAAGAAGAAGAAGAAGAAGAAGAGGAGGAGGAGGAGGAGGGAAGAAGAAGAGGAGGAGGAGGAGGAAGGAAGGCAGGAAGGGAGGGAGGGAGGAAGGAAGGAAGGAAGGAAGGAAGGAAGGAAGGAAGGAAGGAAGGAAAGAAAATGTGTATGTGCTAGGGATAATGGTGCATACCTGCAGTGCCTGGTACCAAAGAAGAAAACTAATTCATGTCCCTGCCTTGTTTCTCTTAACTATACTACATCCTATGCACTATTGCCAAAGTAATTTTCCTAAAACATATATGTGGTTGGGCATCATGCCATATGCCTGTAGCCCCTAATGGTGGGGTAACTCAAGCTAGTGGATCACTTGAGTTTAGGAGTTCTGAGCTGCCTGGAACACTGAGGGGGTGATTGGCATCCTACCACATAGCTTTTATATCAGAGTCAGAATTGGAATCCAGATCTTTTGATTGCCAAAGTCAGTCCTCTATCTATTGCACTAAGCTGCTTTGCTTTTTGCCCCTTAAAGGGTTAGTACAGTATTTAAAGATATCTGTATATGCTTCTACCTGCATATTTGTCTGTGCCTTGTTTGCTCCTTTCTAGTGGACAACCATTATCATCAATAGCAGCAACATTAATAATTGACATTTTGCAAAGAATAATACAGATTTTATCTCATTCAAGCCTTGCACCACCACGAGATAGGTATTACAGATATCATTATCCCTATTTTATAGATGACGTTATACCCATAGTCATATAGATACTAAGTGGTGCCTGAGCATAATTGGATAGGCAGGAAGATTGGGAAATGTTCTGAACAGAACTGACATATAGAAGGTCCTTAAGAAATGCTCGTTGCCAGACTACAATGGCCTGTGTGAGCGTCACCCTTCTCTCTGCCTCCTCTCTAATTTTCCAGCTTTCCTTTATATATTGGCTTTCCTGGCTAGAATGTGAACTCCTGAAGGAAAGGGACTGTTCTGTTTTGTGGGTTTTTTTATCCCCAGTGCATAGTACTATGGCTCCTATACAGTAAGTGCTCAATGTATGCTTTATCTAGTTCAGATAATAGGCATTCATCTCTTGTCTTTTATGTGGGTAGTTCTACAAATGCACATGGGTACTAAACAATGCCTGTGTGTATATACATACATACGTACACATTGCATAGTTATAATGAATCTGGCTGATTATAAAATATGTCATTTACTGACGTAGCAGCATTGTAACAGAATATAAGTTTCTTTAGAGTAGGTTTTTTCCCCTATATATCTCCATTACCTAATAGACTACCTTGCATGAAAATGAGTTTAATAAATATTTATTTAATTTAATTTATATTATTTGTCCTAGATAATTTAAGATTGGAGAAATTTAGGGTCAGAGAAACTAGGGAAATTGCTGAAGAAACTGATTTTTTATATTCCTTTAACTAATTGCCTTGAAACATTCCAGAATGCCAGCAACGTAATCAATGTGTAATGGTCTATTAAAACTACAGTTTCTTTGAGAAAGGATTCTAGATATTCTTGGGGGAGGGGAGTTAGATTTGCTAGCTCCTCCTCAAAGGATTTATATGGGTCAAGGGCACTCCATCAATGAGCTAGTTTTAAACAATTTGATGAAGGGTATACTGACACCTCAATTTCCCCATGTCTCCATCATGCAGGCCATACAATCTTATTGTTATGCTTGGGAATTCTGCATTATTACAGTAAGTTCACTACTTTTTCTTTCATTTTCCTGACCACTTCAGCCTGTCCTACACATCATGAGCAACCTAACATTAACTTAAATGACAAGTGAAATGCCTCATCCCTAGTTGTACTGCTCCTCTCTTGACATCTTTTACTTCCATTGACCCTAAACGCAGATAAAGGCAGCACCTTTATTTATCATCAGCAATTTTCCTCTCCACCACAGAGCACTTAATTAGCAAGCTGACACTCCCTTCCACAGCTGCATGTGAACAGGTAGAGCTTTGGAGGCACCAGTGCCCAGCCTGCTGCTGCTGCTACTTTCTTGTTATCCGGGGACCTTCTAGGGATCTGGGAGGTGAGTGAGAGAATGACTGACACCTTTTGCCCAGCTCAATGCCCAGCTTTCTGAAACTTGATGGCTGCAGTGAAAAATACCCCTCACTTGCTCCATTACTAAACGCTGCATTAGGAGCCAGGTTTCTATTATAACACCCTAGACTACAGAGCAGAATTGATACAACATCACATTTACTGCTTATAAAAATCTCTAGTGACAGAATGTATTAGGAACCAAGACTACCTTTCTGATATTTGCAGCTTTCCCTCTGATACAACAAAGCAAGGTGATAGCAGCTTCATAAATGTTTGCTGAGTAAATGAATGAATGAGCTTCAGCAAAGAATGATTTGTAAAAACAAAACAAGACACAGAAACTTCACCATTTTGTGATTCAGCCGCTTTATTTTACCAAATCAGAAACAACAGAGGAACAATTAAAATACTCATTATCATAGAACTCTCTTTTGGTTCACTCAATATATCTCTCTTTGTTGACCTCAAGCTATTTATTAATAACTAGTCTTGCAGTCCATGCTTTCAAATAGTTTCTCATTTAAGTGGGATAGTGTGTGTGTGGAGGCAGGGGGAGGGGTGGGGGGTTAAGGGGAAGGATGGTTGTTCTGTTGAGCACCATTTACTTTAAAAATTGAATTCAGTGAAAAATGACATTAATGACAGTGACAGTTGACTTTCCATAGATCTTTTCATATCATACGATCTTTCTTATGCCAATGGACCATCAGCTCCTTGAGAGCAAAGACTCTCTCATTGTTTGTCCTTGCACGCCCAGTACATAGCCCAGAAGTCACTCACTCAATAAAGGTGTTAATTTCCTGATCTCAGGGAAAGAGAATCCAGCTCACTTGTTCTTGGGAGCATGCTTTTATTTTATCATTATCACTACAAAATACGGATTTGCCAATCAAAACAATATGCAGGCTAAGGATATTGTTTCATAATGCTATGTTATATTGTCATAACTACTTTTGATTTAATGAATTACATTTTCTTTATTTAAAATTTGACAACATAGCAGTTAAATGCTGAAATCACTGAAATCTTCCACAGTGAGAGAAAATCCCAAGCTGTTTGCATTAGCTTTAATTTGAAAGACTGGATTAACACAAGCTAATAGAAATTAGCAAGGGTGAATCTTGCATTTATTATGAAATCCTAACCTAAATTATGAGGGACTGCAGGTTATTTTACCCAGAAAGGATATATTAAGAGAAATTTTGTGATACTTTTATTTTAGGAACTTTGGTTGAAATGTCTAGTATTTTTTTTCCAAATCTTGACGAGGTTTTCTTGTTAAATCACAACTGTAAACCAAATATTTGTAAATAACTTTTGCATTTCACCATTACCATTCCTACCTAGTTAGAAAATGTAAAGCAAAACCAACAAATAAATAAAATACAAGCAACAAGTCATTGAACTGATGTGACTTTGCATTTTAAAAAATCATAAGCAGTCTTATAAATAAAGATATCCTTTAAAGCAAAACCAAAACACCATAGAACTTTGGGACTTGAAGAGACCTCAGGACTATCTGGCAGTACAACCAGTATCTGCATAAGAACGTACTCTACCCGACCATGGACACCTGAGTATCTAGGTTTTGCTTTAAGAGCCAAAATGAAGGAGGACCCCTGAACTTCTAAGTCAATCCATTCTCCCTGAGGATGGTTCTCCTTGTTAGGAAGTTTTTCCTTACATCAAATCTAACCGCTTTCCAATTTCCCCCCTTTATTTCTGCTTCTGCCCTCTGAGGCAAAGCAGGACAAATCTGATCTCCCTTCTATGTGATAGACTTTCAAATACTTTAAATAATTATTGTGGCTGCCCCGCTCCCAGCATGAATCTTCTCTTCCCCAGGCTAAGAATACCTAGTTCCTTCAAATGGTCTAATTATGAAATGATCTCAAGGCCCTTCACTGTCTTCTGTTGCCGTTTTCTGCATTCTCTCCAGTCAATCTCCCTTCTAAAACAGGGCCCCCAGAACTTAACACCATGCTCCCAGATGTGGTCTGAGCAGAATAGATTCACCTCCTTAGTCCTGGACACTATCTGATCAATAAGTAAGGCCCCTTAATGCAGTCTAAGATTACAGTAGTTTTTTCATGAAACATCATGTTGTTTGCAGCCCACTGAAACCACAAATGACTTAAAAAGCCAGGATTGTACCTCACTTTCTGATCATTAATTTCCTTGCTCTAATCCATTACTTAATTTAACTCCTTTCCACAATGAAAGAGGGACAAGGGAAGAAGTTAAAGCAAGACATCCTATAATGTGCACAGAGAAGTGGGGCAGATCCTTGGATGGTGGTGGGTAGACCAGGTCTCTGTGATCAGAACTAGTTTAGGCATCTCTTTAGGCAAAATGAGGCCATATGTTATATACAGCTCTATGCTGACTCATTGCATTAAGCCCTAGAAGGCCAAGTCTTAGGGGTATGCAGAGTTCAAGCCTTAGGGCCCTCAACCACACACCAGTCTGGCCCCTCTTACCCTTTTCTTGCCTCCCTCCAATGCAATATCTCCTGAAAATGTAAATTCTCTCCTCCTCCCAAACTGACCATGAGCTAATCTAATAATATATTACTAACATACTCATGAGAGAATTTGATTATGAGCTCCTCTGGGCCCTCCCACCAGTTTCTTCTCCATTCATCTATTAAATGATAAGAAAAAGTATTACTAGTTCATTCTAATTGTATTAACTGGTATAAATGGAAATAATAAAAATACACAAACTTCCGGCTACGACATAAACTACATAAAAGCAAGGATACTACATTACTGAAACACTATCTCTCCTCCAATGCATAGTGCAGGGCATCCAGGAAGTGATCAATACATGTTTACTGAAGGTTGAACCCTTAACTTAATCCTTAATAGTAGCATTTTTCTGATGGTACCTTATGCCATGAACATATGAAATTCAGTATGTAAAAAATTAATCTTAATAAGTCTCTAGCATCAAACACTACTGTGTGAACTTGGGCAGGTCATTTAAATGCTGTGTGCTTCAGTTTCCACATCTGTAAGATGGGGATAATAGTAGTATCTATCTCCCAGGCTTGTCATGAGGATAAATGTGATAATATTTTAAATCCGTTTATAAACATTAATTTTGTTCAGTAGTTTCTTGATCCTGTATGACTCTTTGTGACACAATTTGGGGTTTTCTGGGCAAAAATAATGGAGTGGTTTGTCATTTGCTTCTCCATATCATTTTACACATGAGGAAATTGGGGCAAACAGTGTTAAATGACTTGCCCAAGGTCATATAGCTAGTATCTGAGATCAGCTTTGAACTCAGGAAGGTAACTCTTCTCGACTCCAGGCCCAGCACTCTATCCACTGCGCCAGCTATCTGCCCTGTAAACATTAAAGTGCCACCACTATTATTGTTATCTGCAAATGTATCCGGAGACTTTTGTGGATTATAAGCTCAGTATGAGCCAGCAGTAAATTGTGGTGGTACAGGAAGAGAGCATCAAGAATCGGAGAGTCCAGGGGCAGGAAGGGGATTGTTCTGCTGACATAAACCAGGAGAATAACTAGAAAATGTTGAAGGGCCTGGAAATGAGGCTCAGTGAAGAGGGGTTCTATAAGCAACAGGTCATTTCATCAAGGGCAGGGAAACATTTAGCCTGAAGAAGAGTAATTAGGAGGGACCTGAGAGCAATATTCCAGATTCTGAAGAGCTGTCATTTCCAAGAGGGATAATATTGGTTCCACTTGGTTGCAGAGGGCAGTACCATGGGAGTTGCGAAGAGGTAGATTTATGTTCAGTGTAAGTAAAAACTGTGCACTGCCCCAAGGTGATAGGAAGAGGTGGCCTCAGGAAGTAGCTATGTCCTCCTGCACTGCCAGGCTTCAAGCAAAAGCTGGCTGACCATTTGTCGGGTATAAGAAAGAAAAGGTTCTTGTTTAAATACAATCAAGACATTATACAATTTTTATGCACCTACTATGTGCCAGGCACTGTGCTAAATGCCGGAGATACACAGAAAGGCAAAAACAGACCCAACCATTGAGGAGTTCACAATTGAATGGGGAAAAATGGGTTGTTATAGACTCTAAGATCCTTCTATCACCTCTCTGATGTCATGGTCCTCTTTGAGAAAAGGACAAACAACAACAATAAGAAGGGTCTTTCTAGATCTAAGGGTCTAGAATTCTGTTAATATAGAAGAAATTAAGAAAAAATAAAACGGGTTCATGGGGAGAACTCCAAAGTCAATGTACTGGCTCAAGGCATAGTTTCACAGTGAAGACAGTTGGCATGTTATGCAAAGACATAAAGGGCCAAGACTGCGTAATTCAACCTTTTCTTTCTCTAATTTTGATCATTCAGTGATAACATACCCTTCTCCACACATGATTTCCAAAGAAATATGAATCAAGTGTTTGCAGATGCATCGAGATTATCCAGCTCTAAAGAAACCCACCATCCTTCAGAATGACTTTCCAAATGATCACAGCCAGTCCAATGCCAAAGAAAAGAGAGAAATTTTCTGCTCCTTCTCATCTTTATATATTCTACCACCTGTATACTAGGTATTCTACCTAATCAAATGTTATGGGGAGGTGGTAAATCATACTATTAGTTGCAACATGTCACATCAATGGCATCAATTTGGAAGACTGGGAAGGAAAGGAAAATAAACTCTCCTATTTATGTTGCTAGAATACAGTCAATCAACATCTAGTTGTTTTTTGTAAGGGGAAGAGCATGGTTTTGTGACATAAGTTTTGTTTGTCCATTCACTCATTTCTTGAGTCATTCAACAAGCATTTATTTTTTTAAGTGTTTAATCATACACAAAAGTAGAATGCAAAGTAAGGAATGATAGCGATAAAGGAGAAACCCCCAGAAAGTGTCTTAGGATCACTTAATTAAATTCAGCAAGCATTTCTTATGCATGTACAAAATGTTAGTCACTGTACTGGGCACCAAGTATACAAAGAAGATATAAAACTTACTGCCCTCAAGGAGTTTACATTTTATTGAAATGAAAATTCAGGAATCCAGTGAAATATAGGAAAGTAAATATGCTTGACCATTTGGATGGGATTATATTGTGGCAAATTGTTTAAATTCTAATGGAAAGAAGGGAAAAATGTGTCCTCAAAGAACCCAGATGTCTTCCAGGGTCAGGGGGAAAATTAAATAAGATAGACAGAGGTTCTGAACTGGTTCAGATCTGTTTTGATTGTCTTAGAAGAAAGACATGGGAGAAAAAAGGGGGATACGGTGAGGAAGAAAAAAGAGAACTTGCTTTATAACATAATAGGGATACATGAGATGAAGACTACAAAAACAGAGAGGAAGTGGTGGGATGAATGGGCATCATGAAAACCTCATTTTCATTTGAACTATCCACACTTACACCTACTTACACAAAGAGCATGGTAGAGAAATACATTAATCTCAATAGGGAGATTAGAGGAGACAGGGAAATGATGAAGGATGGGGATTTAAGATGGAAGGCAAGGTAGGTGAAGGAATAATCATAAGCAAAACAATTGTCACCATCAGAAGGTACAGTGTGCATAGAAGATTAAAAGGAAAGAAACTGAATTGATAAAACTAGGAGCTGTTTTTATAAGAAAACTGAAAATTAACTATTCTGATTTTTGAAAAAGTGATAAACCAAATTTTATTAAAAAGGAAAATTCAGAAAAGTTGAAGACAAAATAAACTATCAGAAGCTGTTTTTGTGCCAGTATATGCCAAGGTAACTGACAGTAAATTACATGAACAAATATTTACAAAAATATGAAATAGCCACGTTAACAGAAGAGATAGATCATTTAAGTAACCTAATATAAAAGGGAATGAAAGAGAAATGAACAAATATAAATGAAAGCAAAACATCCCAGAACTAGTTGGATTTACAAATGAATTCTATCAACCATTCAAAATAACACTCCATTTAAATATTACAAAGTGTTTGCAAAAATAGGAAAAGAAGAGATCATTCCAAACTCTATGATAAAATATGACATTCATAATAAAGTCTAGAACCAAAGCAGAGAAAGAAAACCATAGATCAATAACTTTAATGAATTTCAATGCAAAAAATATTAACTCAAGTATTAGCAAAAAGGCTACAACAATATATTCAAAAGATTATACAATATGACTAGGTTGGATTTGTACCAATAATGCAGGGTTTTTTTCAATATGATAAAAACTATAAACACAACAGACTATGTTAGCAGCAAAATGATAAAAAGCACATGATTACATCATTAATTTCTTTTTACAAAAGGTTTTGACAAAATACAATGCCCATCTTGATTAAAAACACTAGGAAACATAATAACAGAAGGATCATTTCTGTGGGCTATGTCTATGAAGAAATTATATGCAATACAAATGAAAAATTTATACAATATTTGGAATTCTGGGTACCAAGAAAAACATAGGAACTATTTGAATATATCTATAAAACATTATAGAAATAAAAGACAGGTGTAAATAATTGGAGAAATATTAATTGTTCATTGATAGGCTATGCCAATAAAATTTTTTAGATGGCAATACTACCTAAATTAATGTCCTTATTCATAGGTTAAGAAGTATCAAAAACCAAAAGATAATATTATGTGTAATGGAGAAAGAAGCTTATTACCATCCCTGTTGTTTTAATATTGTGCTAGGTATACTACCTATGGCAACAAGACAAGAAAAAGAAATTGAGAGAATAAACAAAAAGCCAAAAAAGAAATACAACTATCATGTTTTGTCAAATGACATAATGGTTTATCTAGAGAACCCAAAAAGCAGAATGAAAAATGAATTGAAACAATTACTTCAGTGAAGTTGTAGAATACTGTTATGGTAATTAGGGTGGGATTTTTTTTTTTTACTGTTTCATCTTTTGAAATGCTAAGGCAATCAAGTGCCTTTAATGAGTCTTGCCTTTCAAATGCAATGGCAAGCAAAATGGGACTTTTTGCTGTTTTTTGTTTGAGTGCTTCTCAGCACCCAGGTAACCAAGTGCCCCAGGGTCCTGAGACATGTATATAAGATCTGAGGTTGGCGTTTTGTTTTGGGGGCACACTCATTGCAAGAGTGTTGGTGATTTGGCCAGACGAGACTCTGGTTTGCCATTGGAGACCCCTGGCTTTGAAAAACCTGGATATTGTTGCTTCTCCCTCTGGTAACTATGTATGTATTGCTATGGATAGACTGGTTAGTGTTAATTGCTCTGTTTATACAATGTATGCTTATAATTTGTGTTTGTATACTCTCTGAAGTTCAGGGTGCTGGCTTTCTGGCCCGAACTAAGTGAATGATATATTCATGTTTAATTAAAGTGAGATTGCTAACCCCTTAAAGTTGCTTTCCTTAGAAAAGCAGATCAAAGAACTCATGCTAGCAGCCCTTCTGTGTGCTCTTGTTGTTGGTCTCTCACCTCCACAGCAGCTGCTAGCAGCATTGTTGTTACAAATATAAGATAAATTGTCATAAATTATTAGAATTTCCTTATATTACCAACAAAACCTAGGGGAAGAACAATGTATATAGAGAAAATATATTTAACATAAATGCATAACATAAAATATTTGAGATTCGAGGTACCATGAAATATGCAGGAACTATTTGAATATAACTACAAAACACTACAAAATACAAGACAGATGTAAATAATTGTAGAAACATTTATTGTCCATTAACAGACTATGTCAATAGGATAAAAATGATACCTAAACTAATGCACTTATTGGGTGCCATACCAATCTAGAAAAAAATAATAATGAAGAAAGAAAGAAAGATCAAGAAACTCAAGGGGGTTAATGAAGAAAAATGGAAAAAAGAAGGCCAGATTTTAAACTATACTAGAAAGCAGTCATCATCAAGAAGACTTGGTTCTGTGAGAGAGAGAGAGAGAGAGAGAGAGAGAGAGAGAGAGAGAGAGAGAGACCAAGGAAGCTGGGCGGCTCAGTGAATAGAGTGTAAGGCCTGGAGTCAGGAAGCCCTGATTTCAAACCAGTCTCAGATAACTTACTAGTTCTGTGACCTTGGAAAGTCATTTAACCTCTATTTGTCTCAATCCACTGGAGAAGGATATGGCAAACCACTCCAGTATCTTTGTCAAGAAAATCCCATGGATGGTAATGGGTGTGCTATGGCCCCTGGACTCATGAAAAGTCAGACATGACTTAATGAGTAAGTAACAACAACAAAAAACAGAAAGGTTCATTGGTGGATCTGAGTAGGTACACAGCACACAAAAATACAAACATAGTAGCATGGTGCTCAATAAATCCAAAGAACCCAGCTACTGGGGTACTGTGGAGAAAACTGGAAAGCAATCTGGCAGAAATTAGGTAGAGACTAATATATCATACTATGTACAGAGATAAGTTTTACAGTAATACATGACTTAGAAGTAAAAGGTGACATGACATGTAAATTATCAGAGTCACATGCCAAACAAGTTTGAGAATTAGATATTTTTTTCCAAACCTCTCAACCTTTCAAAACTTTCCAAAATTAGAATTATACACAAGACAAACAATTGCAGCTGTCTCCATAGTCTAAGATATCAAGAAAGATAATAAGATAACAATCTGATGTATTAACAGCAAAAAAAGTAATCTTTAATCCTTTAACACGCTTGCTCAGTACCCCCCTCCTTTACCAGTCTCCATATTCTGTAAGTGTTGTACGATGAAACCTAACATGCCTGTACTCTGGGATCCACTAAGACACTTCAGCAGAGACTTCCTGTATCAGGAACCAGATAACTCCCTAATGAGGAGATGAAGGTATAGGAAAATGTAGGGCACCAGCTACTGCTGCACTACAGCAGAGCTCAGAGTGGGAAGTAAGGAAGAGAGTGAACCAAAACAGGGAACAGTAGTGTTTGGTTGGGGGTGAGGGGACATCCGACAGGCCTAGAGGGAAAAGGAATGGCATCGAGTTGTGTCCAGTCCTGTCCCTCCAGAAGTCACTTGGGGCACAGACTGAGACCAGTGAAAGGTGAATTCCTCATGATGTGAGAATATTAAGACAGCTTTGACCAGTCTATCATCAAAATGGAAGAAGCTAGAAAGTGAATAAGAGAGGAATATAAAGAAAATAAAGTACCAAAGATCTCAGGAAGAAGAAAACAATTAAAAACTTTGAGCACAGGCAGATGAAGCAAAAGGGAAACTTAAATTAATAAAAGAAGGAAGGATAATCTCCTGATCATCTAAACATGTCCAAACATCTCTGAATACACATTGTAAAACAAACAAAAAAAGATTCAACACCAGATGAGGCAAGAGACCTATGGATTCCCAATGAAGCATGGAACCATTTCAGAATATTATTGAGTGAGTCAAAAGAAAAAAATAGAAGCAAGAAAGATTCATGGTCTACATAGTAGATATAATTAGTAGAATAGAAAAAATTAGAATTAATGGTGGCTGGTAGAGAGTTTCACTAAAGAAACAAAAGAAAGAACAATTGATTGGCAGCTATGTACATATATGTGTGTGTGTATACATATATATATGTATATATATACATGTGTATATATAGGTGCAGTGTATAGAGTGCTGGACTCAGATTCAGGAGTTCAAAACTCACCTTAGACATTTACTAATTGGGTGATATTAGGCAAGCTTCATAGGAATAATAATAATACCTACCAACCAGGGTTGTGGTGAGGACAAAATGAGATAATATTTGCAAAGTGCTTTGGTAATAATAATAATAATATTTTTACTAATACAAAAAAATGAAAGATGATCTGGAAAAAGGAAGAGCTAAAAGCAATAACGGTAAAAGAAAACATGACTTCCATACCAACAAAACATAATGATCTCCAAGAAAAAAAATATATAGAAAAATAAAAGAAAATAAAAGCCTTACTCTCATAAGTTTAAGTGTAGATTAGACAATCTAATAAAACAATAGAGTGACAAATTAGATAAGAAAACAAAATCAATAGTGTGTTGATTACAACACACATACCTAAAAAGCAAATATGAACACAGAATAAAAATGAAGGATTGGAATATCATGAAAGAATGTGAAAAAATAATAATGATTTCAAAGTTTTTTTGTATGTAGCAAAAACATTTCTTGGGAGGGAATTATACCTCTAAAAGAAAATATTAGCAAAATAGGAAAGGGGTGGATTAATTGACTGAACATGATTTTTTAAAAAAAATTATAAAAACCCATAATGAAGGTTTTACTTTTATAAAACAAATATGTAACTAATACCTAAACAAGAGAAGGATAAGGAACTGTAGGTTAATATTGCTGATGACTATTGATTCAATATTTTAAAATAAAATCTTGTCAAACAGACTACAGCAATCATGCATGAAATCATCAACTATGACCAAGTCGGATTTATACCAAGGAGGCAAGAATGGGTTAATATTAGAAAAAAATCAATATAATTAATTATATTAAAAACTAAAATACTCCAAATCACATTTTTATCTTAATAGGTATAGAAAAAGCCTTTGACAAAGTACAACACTTGTATAGTAAAAACCCTAAAAAAGCACAGACATAGAAACAGTGACTTTTTAAATATCATTAAAAGAATCTATCTTAAACTAAAAGCATGCATCACAAGCAATGGGAATAAACTAAAAACTTTCCCAATAAATACAAGAATAAAGCAAAAATGCCAACCTCCTTGCTGTCATTTTACATAGTCCTAGAAATTAGACAAGACAAACAAATTAAAGATGTATAGAAAAAGAAAATAGAAAATAAAGCTATCTCTATTTGTTAATGTCATGACAATCTGCTTAGAAAATCCAAGGAAATTAGTAAAGATACTAATTGAACAATAGCTTCAGCAAAGTTGCAGACTAAAAAATGAACCCTCAAAAATCAATTGTATTTCAATATAATAACAAAATTTAAGTGTCAATAGAAATCCTATTCAAATCAAGTACAAGATACATAAAGTATTTGGGGATCAGATCTCAGATTTGGGGAGCAGATCTGCCTACTTCTATAGATTCAATTACAAAGTGCTCCTGAATGAAATGAAGGACAATTTAAATAACTGGAGGAATATTCAGTGCTCATGGGTAGGCTGTACCAATATAATAAAAATGATAATATAACAAAAGTTATTTTGAAATCTTAATGCTATGCTAATTAAACTATCAAAGTGATATTTTACAGAATTTGAGAGAAAATAAGTCATTAAAAAAACAACAAAGGTCCAAAATATCAAAGAAAATGATGACAAAAAGATAGGACTCCAAGAGGAATGGTATAAAGCATCGATCATCAAAACCATGTAGTTATTGCATAAAAATAGAGAAGTCTTTCAATGGAACATGGAAGATAACAGAGACTCAGAAACAATGGAACTCAACAACTCAGTATCCAACAATGCAGAAAACATAAATTAAATAGAAAAAACTCCCTACATGATTAAAAACATTTGGGGGAACTGGAAAGTAGTCTGAAAGGAATTAGATTAAGAAGAACACCTTATGCCATACTATACAAAAAAAACTAATAGATTTGTGTTCTGAATGTTAAAGATCATAACATAAAATTTTTTAAAAGAAGCAGAGGATATACCCTTCACGGGCATGGGTAGGAGATGTATTATTAAATAAACAAAAGATATAAGGAATTACAAGAGATGAAAGAGGTAACTTTGATTACATGAAACTGTAATACAGCTTTTGCACAAACTAAATTAATGCATCTAGGATAAGAAAGGAAGTGTTGAATGAAGAGGAATCTTTGAATCAATTACCTCAGAAAAGAATTTGAGATTAAAATATATAAATAAAAGCTATTCTTTAATAAATCAGTGGTAAAAATTATATGAGCAAACAGTTCTTAAAAGAAGAATTACAAACTATTAACAACCAAGAATGCATCAAACCACTAACAATAAAGATGAATGTGACTCAAAATCTCCTAGACAACAAACTTGCAACGATAACAAAAGGTAGAAATAGTCAATGTCAGAGAAGTTGTGGGAAGAAATGCACAGTACTAGTGTATTTTGGTGGAAATGTGAGTCAGTGCCACCATTATGGAAAGCGATTTGGAATTATGCGAATAAAGTGACTGAAATGTCCATGCTGCTTGGCCCAGAGATTCCAATGCTAAGCACATATATCAAGGAAGTGAAAGACAAAAAATAAGACTCCATATTCAACAAAGACTGTAATGCTAACACAATTTGAAGATCTTCCCATCCATTAATAGGCCCATGTGACCTGTCTGAGTCGCATGGAAGTCTGAGTCACATAGAGCCTGTGGTAGGGGAGCTTGCCAAATGGGTGGAACAGAAATGGGTGGAGCAGGAAGTGTGGAGCAGAACTGAGAGGAAGTGAGATAGAACAGTCAGAGCTGAGAAAGAGAGAGAGACAGAGACAGAGAAAGAGTAGCAGCTAGCATGAATGAGAGAGGAATTGATTTTGCTCGTTTGTGGGGAGCCCCTAACAGAGGGAAAGCTTGGGGATGGCAGCGTCTCCTGTATTGCTAATTTGTACAGACTTCTCTGTTGTTATGACAGATTTGGCTTTCTGGTGTTGGGATTTGGCTTTCTGGTATTTGAATAAATGTTTTGATTTCACCTTCTATGAAGAGAGTCTGTTATATTTCGCGATTCAGAACTATGCCAGCATACTTATAGCAGCCATAGCTGCTGTATTGCATTGGTGCAACAAAGACTTAGCAGCACTTTGTAGTAGTAAGAACTAAAAATAAAGTAAATGCACATTGATTGGGGAATAGCTAAACCAACTGTGGTACATGAATTAATGGAATATTATCATACTCTAATAAATGTTAAAAATTATGAATAGAGAAAAACATGGAAAGATTTATGCGATCTGATACAGAATGAAGTAAGCATAACAAAGAAAACAATGACTAAAATAATATAAATGGAAAGAACCACAAAACAATCAAAAGTAAATGTTGCAAAATTACAAAGAACAAGTTTGGGCCTAAAGAAGACATATAAGAAAACATTTCCACTCCTTTTCTCATGATTTGGAAGGGCCATGGGTACAGGCATATACCTTCAAAAATTTTTCCAATGCTTTTTATCAGTTTTTGCTGATTCTTTTCTATTTTTTGTTTAAAAAATATTATTTGCTATTTAGGATGGCTCTCTCCAAGAGAGTAGGGTGAAGGATACCTTTAGAAATTCTGGTGATGTAAAACATAGATATTAGTTAGAAGTATCTTTAAAAATAGGGGGAAAGTGAATTAGAAGAACAAGAAATAAATTACTTTTTATATTTATAGGTAGGGGAAGAATTCATGACCAAAAAAGGGATAAAGAGGATCTTAGAAGACAAAATGAATTTTTGTTATACAAAATTAAAAATCTTTTGAACAAACAAGACCAATGTAGCCAAAATTAGAAGGCAAACAGGTAGCTGGGATGGGGGAGGGAAATCTTTGCAACAAGTTTCTCTGATAAAGGTCTCATTTCCAAGTTATAAAGATTGGCTCAAATTTATAACAAAAAGAGCCATTCCAAAATTGGAAAAATGGTCAAAGGATATGAACAGGCAGCTCTCAAGGGAAGAATTCCAAGCTATCTATAACCATATAAAATACTCAAAATCTCTAATAGTTACAGAAATGCAAATTAAAGCAACTCACATCTATCAGATCAGCAAATTTGATTTTAAAAAAGGGAAAAGAATAAATATTGAATGGGGACCTGGGAAACCTCTTACACTGATTCACTGTTGGTGGAGCTGTGAATTGCTATAGTCATTCTGGAAAGCAATTTTAATTATGCCTCAAAAGTCATTAAATTAGGCCTACACTATCACAGATACACCATTAACCAGTTCTATACCCTAAAAAAAGGAAAATAAAAAGGGACTTATGTGTATAAAATGTTTCTAATACCTCCATTTGTTAAAGCAAAGAATTGGGAACTCAGGTTGTTGTTCAATCGTTTCAGTCATGGCCAACTCTTTGTGACCCCTTTTGGAGTTTTCTTGGCCAAGATACTAGAGTGCTTTGAATTTCCTTCTCCAGCTCAATTGACAGATGAGGAAACTGAGGCACACAGGGTTAAGTGACTTGCCTAGGGTCAGACAGCTAATATATGTCTGAGGCCAGATTTGAACTAAGACCTTCCTGACTCCAGGCCTGGTGTTGTATTCGCTGTGCCATCTAGCTGCCATACAGCTGCCTAATCCATCAGTTAGGAGATAGCCATAAAAATCATGGCATGTAAATGTATTAGACATCACTGAGTTATAATAAATGATGAAATGGATGCCTATTATCACCACTGTTAATCAGGATGGTACTAGAAACATTAGCTTTAGCAATAAGAGAAGAATAAGAAATTGAAGGTATTAGATGGGCAAAAAAGAAACTAAACTACCCACTCTTTACAGATGATATGATGGTATACTTAGAGAATCCTAGAGAATCAAGTAAAAAACTACTTGAAATAATAAACAACTTTAGCAAAGTTGCAGGATATAAAATAAACCCACATAAATCATCAGCATTTCTATATATTACTAACAAAGTCCAACAGCAAGAGATAGAAAGAGAAATTCCATTTAAATTATTGCAGACATTATAAAATATTTGGGAGTCTACCTGCAAAAACAAACCCAGGACCTATATGAACACAATTACAAAGTACTTTTCACACAAAGTCAGATCTGAATAACTGAAAAAACATCAGTTGCTCAGGGGTAGGCCAAGCTAATATAATAAAAATGACAATTCTCCCTAAATTAATTTACTTATTCAGTGCCATGCCAATCAAACTACCAAAATTATTTTATAGAGCTAGAAAAAATAACAAAATTCATCTGGAAGAAAAAAAGGTTCAGAATATAAAGGGAATTAATAAAAATAAATGTTAGGGAAGGTGGCCTAGCCATACCAGATCTTAAATTGTATTATAAGGCAGAAATCATCAAAACTACTTGGTACTGGCTAAGACTTAGAGTGGTGGATGAGTGGAATAGGTTAGGTACACAAAACACAGTAGTCAATGAGTATAGCAAACCCAAAGACTTCAGCTTCTGGGATAAGACCTCACTTTATGACAAAAACTGCTGGGAAAATTGGAAAATAGTATGTCAGAAACTGGGCATAGACCAACATCTTACACTGTTTACCAAAATAAAGTTCAAATAGGTACATGATCTACATATAAAGGCTGATATTATACGCAAATTAGGAGAGCAAAGAATAGTTCATCTGTCAGATTTATGGAGAACAGAGGAATTTATAACAAAACAAGAGTTAGAAAACATGGATAATTTTGATTACATTACATTGAAAAGTTTTTGCACAAACAAAACCAATGCAGCTGAGATTAGAAGGAAAGCAGAAAATTGGGAAAGCATTTTTACAACCAGTGCCTCTGATAAGGGCCTCATTTCTAAAATATATAGAGAACTGAGTCAAATTTATAAGAATACAAGTCATTCCCCAATTGGTAAATGGTCAAAGGATATGAACAGGCAGTTTTCAGAGGAAGAAATTAAAGCTAACTATAGTCATATGAAAAAATGATCTAAATCACTGTTGATTAGAGAAATGCAAATCAAAACAACTCTTAAGTACCACATCACACCCATCAGATTGGCTAACATGATAAGATAGGAAAATTGTAAATGCTGGAGAAGATGTGGGAAAATTGGAACACTGATGCATTGTTGGTAGAGTTGTGAAGTGATCCAACCATTGTGGAGAGCAATTTGAAACTATGCCCCAAAAGCTATAAAAATGTGCATACCCTTTGACACAGCAATACCATTTCCAGGGATGTATCCCAAAGAGATCATAAAAATCAGGAAAGGACCAACATGCACAAAAGTATTCATAGCAGCTCTTTTTGTGGTGGCCAAGAACTGGAAATTGAGGAGATGTCCCTCAACTGGGGAATGGCTGAACAAGTTGTCATATATGAATGTAATGGAATACTATTGTGCTATAAGAAATGATGAGCAGGTGGATTTGAGAAAAACCTGGGAAGACTTATATGAACTAATACTGAGTGAAGTGAGCAGAACCAGAAGAATACTGTACACAGTAATAGCCACATTATGTGATGACTAACTTTGACAGACTCAGCTCTTCTCAGCAATGCAAGGACCTAAAACAACTCCAAAAGACTCATGATGGAAAATGCCATCCACATCCAGACAAAGAAATATGGAGTATGAATGTAAATCGAAGCATACTATTTGCTCTCTTTTTTTTGTTTTGTTTTGTTTTTTTCTTTCTCATGGTTCCTCCCATATGTTCTAACTCTTGTATACAACATGACTAAGGTGGAAATAAGTTTAATAAGAATGTATGTATAGAGCCTATATCGGATTGCAGGCCATCCTGGGGAAGGAAGAGGGGAGCGAGGTGGAGAAAATTTAAAACTTAAGGAAGTGAATGTTGAAAACTAAAAATAAATAAATTTGTAAAAAAAAAATGAAAAAAATAAATGATGAAATGGAAGCTTTTAGGGAAACCTGGGGAGATTCATTTGGACCGATGTAGAAAGAAGTATGCAGAAGCAGGAAAACAATTATAGAATAACAACGCTATAAGGATTACTTTAAAAAAACTTAAGATGGACACAATGACCAAGCACAACTCCAGAGAACCAATGGCACCAATGTTCTGGTGATCCTATATTTACATGCCACGGAAAATCATTGTCTCCAAAGATCTGAAATTTGATGATTACCTAACTGGTAACAGAGAGGCACATGGGGAGACACTAGCAGACTGTACCACATTATACAAATGGAATTACAAAAGAAAAACCATTTAAAGAATGCCATCAAAGAAATGCATGATTAAAAGATCAGAGGACCAAAGATTGAGAGCTGAGAATGTCCTTGGATATCGGTTCTCATTTGAGAGATAGAGGAACAAGCCCAAAGAGAATAAGTGATTTGCTCAGGGTTATACAGGTAGTAAGCAACAGAACTGATATCTGAATCCTGATTCTGTGATTTTTAAATCTAGCATGTCTTCCATTATACAATGTGCTAGTCATCTTCATTGGTATCGCTATGATTTAAAGAGAACTGCATGTCTAGCAGATTGGGTAGGTCCTCTGTGGCAAATTTATAACTAGAATTTAAGAAGGAGAATCTGACAATAATAAGGTGAATTTAATAACAGATATGAAGACAAGTCACAAGGTATGGTCAAGCTTGGGGATGGATGGGTGAGGATCTTCATTGTTGAGTGGAGTACTCACATTGAAAAGCTCGCAAATCCATTTGAGTTCTGAGAATTATGTCAACAACAGCAGTTAAATTTGTCCTAGCATTCTATCTCTCAGAGAGGATTTTAAACTTGGGAAACACAGGTGAATATTCTGGAAATCTTATATATGACTTTAACATCTTGCCTCCCATTCAGCCACTTCCTAGAGCTGGTAATAATAATGTGGCATCTTTTGCCTGGCCCTTATGAGATGACTTCTATAATGGTATTTTTAAAGAGGACCTGGAAAAGAAGAAAGGATCATTCATAGTTTAGCCTGACAGATCTCCTTTGGTGCCTAGTTACCAAAAGCCACGCTCATTATATCACACAAAGCCTAGGTGAGGCAAAACAATGATCTCAGCTGAATTCTTGTTAAACTATTGGCCGTATACTGTTCCCATACAGAAGATGCAACGTCCCTGTTGCTATTACTAGACATAGAAGAATGAATCTTCTCCCTATCTTATTTTTTTGTCTGAAAAAACAATATTAGATTCTCTTGTAACTGCCTCAGAAGTACTAATTAACCATTTCTCTGCCACCAAGTACTGATACCCGAATACACTCTGGTAGCTCAACCTTGTTGGGCCTTTGTGGCCTAAGTCACACTTGCTGCAGTGATGAAGAGGCTGAGCTTATTCTGTGCAAAGCATGAAGTAATTTCCAAAGGAAGTGGGACAGACAAAACCACCTGGCTGTATTCATCCTATATTGAGGGTCTGTTAAAAATCTCCACACAAACAAGGGCTAGAGACAGTTATGTATGCTGACCCTTGGTAACATAAGTGTCCCTTGAGTCAAAGACTTGGGAGCTAACCTAATTTTGCCTTTTCTCTCCTTCTTGCTTTACAACAATGTGCACTTGCCACCTCAGCAGACAAATTATCAGATCGATATTTGGATGGCAGTCAGTGCCCCCAGCCATAAGCATACACAAAAAGGGCAGTAAGCTCTCAGGACGCTCTAGTAAAGCTCTTGGATCTATCATCAGCCACAGTGGTCCTCAGGCAGTCTTTCCCTCCCCAGGCAGAGGTGAATATCAGCTACATTTGAGTCCACTGCTCCTCTGTGCAGTAGCACAAGGAGGGAGCCAAATACTCTACCAGATTCAGGATGCAAATAAAACTGCCATCCCAAAATGTGTCTAACAGACAAAGTCAGCATTCATGCTAGCTAACATTTATTCCTACATTTCAGAGCAGTTTGATTGTGCTTTTAAGATCATTAAAATTTTCTACTTTCCATGGATGACAGCCCACCCCTGCTCTCCTCACCTTACTCAAAAGCTATCATGCAAATACTGTCCTCTAAACATTTCCAAACCATCCTTCTACTAAATTACTGGACGGGTCAAAGAAATCTGAATTCTCCCTTCACATTTTTTAGGCCTAAAAGAAATTTCAGTGAGCAGGAACTGTGCACAGACCATAATCATCATAGTCCTCAATGAATATTAGATAATGAAAATGATGATTCCAGCAAAGAGTTGTTGAAACTAGGCATAAATTGGAGGAATATTTTTCACTAAGGAAATAATAAAATGAGACTCTGGTGGCCCAGACAGAGCATTCCCCTGTAGGGCCAGAGCACTTATGCTGAGGGGAAGAGAGAAAAATCTTCCAAAAGTAACATAACCATTTATGGACTGATCCTCCTGACGAAGTTCCACAAAATGTAAGTTTCTCATTTGGGTGATTTGAATGTATCTGAATTCTCCAGAGACTTATTTTAATTTTCCCAAGACTGTCAAGCACAGACTGAGTCAAAGACTGAAATGTTTCCTTTCTCAGTAGGATTTTTCACTCTCTATTTCAGGCATGGATATAGATGTGATGTGTAACTACATCTGTTTGACTTCATGAAAAAAATTAGGTAAGTGGAACGATAACCCGTATGCTAAAATGCTAACAAAGAAATCTCACTCCCCCCAGGTCACCCCCCAAAACGCAAGGAAATCGTGTGGGGTTTTGCAATCAGCCAGCATCGGGGGGGTCAGAGATCAAAAATAAGTGGTGGGCCACAACATGCAGAGCTTTTTAAAAAATAATGTCACATTCTCTCGTTCTCAGCATAAGAAATGGACAACTTGCTCCAGCAAATAATTGTTTGAGCTGAGGATTTTATTATTAATCTCTGAAGACTGCTGAATTTAGGGTCACAGTGAGGGTTGATTAGGTACAAGGTGCATAAAGCTCTCCTCTGTCGATGCTATTGAAAGAAGCAAGTAATTTAGATTCAGAATTGGTCTTGGACTGAAGCTCACTCCATTACGGACCATTTTCAATTTCAGCCATACAATAAACATCAAGCTCAGCAAGGAAATTAGTACATTTGGTAATGTATCGGAAGAGATGGGTGGGTCTTTGACAAGATGACACTTATCACCAAAGCTTCAGTTAATGAAACCCTTGAGTGGTATCTGCGTTTGACATATTTTGACATTTTTTGAAATCACATCCAGCGTTTTTCCCTCCACAATGTTCTTCTTTATGAGGGGAAAAAAATCCATCTACCTTTAAAATGAGGACTGAAGTACTGCAATATTATTGGGGAAAAAAATTAAAGAGATGCTGTCTGGCCATGATGGGAAGAACGGGGTACTTTCTTGAAATCCGTAAGATACAACAGATTCACAGGATAAATAGTATTCAAATTAAGCACACAGTGCTTTTCCAGGGAGAATCTTTGGATGAAAATGGAGCATGTTTTATCTTACTTTCTCGGGAAATATCTTCCACTATAAATGGGGTCTCATTAATGGGACTTGGACTCGTATTGCCAAAAAAAAAAGCCAATTGTGAGTAATTACTTCCTGGGCCTAACAGTTTTTCTTTCTTCCATGAGGGGCCTGCTTGTACCTCAGGAGAGGTTGGGGGTAGGGGGAGGAAGGGCCGGCGGTTAAGTATGAAAAAGAAAAGAAAATGAAAGGGCCCATCTACACATACATACACACACACACACACACACACACACACACACACACACACACACACAAATGCTATGCTAAAGAGAGGAAAAAGTAGGTGGGAAAAAGATGAGCTAAGAATGAAATCGGCAGAGGAAAAGAACAATCTCTAGCCCCAAACCAACTCTGAGTAGAGCATGACCCCCATTCCTCCCACCAGATTTCTTAGGTTGGGGTATAATTAAATGCTGCTTGATGGCCAAACGTACTGATAATATAAAACCCGAAGGAGAGGAGAAAGCGTCCAAAGTGATAGAAGATTTTGGCTCGCACATTCTGAAGGGGGGGAGGGAGGTGCTATTTACTTTTTAGCTTTCCTGAAAGCTGAGGGGAATTATTATGGATTCAGATATTTCAAATCTCACACAGCTCTATTGTTCCCTCTGTGTTTTTCATCTCGCACTGGAAGAACAATTGCGACAGAAAGTACAAAGCGTTCCAAACAGGGGGCCTTCCTGAACTGCCTGGGCCCAGGGCAAGACTCAGAGCATAGGAGCCCAAGCCGGGTGGTCCCTCCCACAGATCATTTACCCATCACAAGGAGGAGGTCACCTTGAAGTTTGAAGAGAAAGAAAGAGAGAAAGAAGAGGGTGTGTGTGTGTGTGTGTGTGTGTGTGTGTGTGTGTGTGTGTGTGTGTGTAGGGAGAAGCAGAGGGAAGAAGGAAAGGAGACTCAAGTGCAGAGGCTAAGATTCTGAAATCTGTATGGGGGAAGGGAATGTTTTTTGTTTGCTTTTATAATTCCTTCCCTTCTTAGAATACCTCTTCAAGACACTGTGCCCAGCTGCCTCTTTTTTCCATGTCACAATCCAAATTTAAGGTCCTAAATTCAGACCCTATTTTTAAATTCCCCTATAAAAGCAGCAAATTCCAAAAAGACTCCTCCTGGTTATCTATAGCAAATTCTCTACTTTGCAGGACTAGCATGAATTTTTAACATTAGGCTGACAGCTTCTCCTCATCCCTTCTACACACTTTCCTCCCCCATCTCCATAGCCCACTACTACACCTCATGTCCTTCCCCAGCCAAAGAAGCCAGTGTGTACCCACAGCAATTTAGTCAATTCTTATTGATAGATTTTTTTTGTTTAGTTTAGTTTAAAGGCTTATAGAAATAACAAAGCTTCAAGATAATAATGACACTTGCTTTCCAGAGTTATAAAGATTAAATAAAATATTTGTAAAGTGTTTAGCACAGTGCCTAAAACATGATAAATGTTTTCTTCCTTCTCAGCTTCTTTCCTTCTTCCCTTCCTCCCTTCCTCCATTCCTTTCTTCTTCCCTATCTCCTTTCCTTCTTTCCTCCTTACCTCCCATCCTCCCTTCTTCCTTCTCTTCCTTCCTTTGTTCCTCCTATCCTTTTTCCTTCCTTCCCTTCCTCCTATCTTCCCTTCTTCCCTCTCTCCCTTCCTTCCTTAGTTACTTCTTTTCTTCTTTACTTCCTTCTTTCAATCCTCTCATCCCCTCTTCTTCCCTCTCTTTCTCTTCCTTTTTCCCTCCCTTCTTCTCTTGTTCCCTCTCTTTCCTCCTCCCTTCTTTCTCCCTTCTTCCTACACTTTCTTCTTTCCTCTCTCTCTTCCTTCCTGCCTTCCTTCCTGGCAAAGTTATCTACCTTCCTACGGCAGAAAGAGGATACATGTGGTACAATGAAAAGAGCACTGGGGGTTGAAACCAGGAATACCCAGGTTCAAATCTGAATTTGAACACATTGGCTGTGAGTTCCCGAGTCAGTCACTCACATTAATGCAGCCTTGGTTTCCTTATCTATAAAATGTGGATAACAATACCTGAATTATCTAGCTCATTTTTTTTCAGTTTCACTGAATAGTTTAGCTGCAGTAAAGGGTTTAGTTTAATGATAAGAATCCTGAATTTGGAGTCAGTGTCATTCAAGACATCAGCAGAAGAGGAGACACCAGATGCTAGATCTGAGTTCTAGCCTCAATGCCCAATTGCACCACACAAAAAATGGCATCGGGCATTTCTATTGTTCTTTAAGGTATATAAGGTGCTCTATGGATATGACATCATTTGATCTTTAGAACAACCCTAAGAACTAGGGAATCTACATATCATCCACATTTAAGGATGAAAAACTGACATTCAGAGAAGTGACTGGCCCATAATCAAGGAATAAATAATTGTCAGAATCCAAATTTGAACCCAGGTCATCCTAACTTTACATCCAGTGCTCTTCCTGCCACACCACTTGGTCTTCTTCTATCTGTGAAAAGAGGGGGACAAAGCTTACCAGCAGGCATGTCTCTCAAAGTTCCTGAAAGGTTGGATTTCCATCTCCTTCCCTAATTATCCTTGTTGGAATCAGCGTCTTCTTTTCTTCAATCAATCAATTAGCAAATGTTGATTCCTTGCCTGGTATGTTTCTGACACTGTGCTGGGCACATACAAATGAAATAATCTCTATTCTCGAGGATTTTCTGCTGTACTGGCAAAGGCAACATGTGTGTGTGCATATATATATATATATACACACACATACATACACACATATATCTATATATGTGTATATGGACATTTATACATATGTATTTATATATACATATAAACAGATGATATGCAAAAAGATATACAGATGAATAAATATAAAAGAAATATAAGATAATTGAATATGAAGTAGCGATTTTAGAGGAAGAGAACTGGCAGTTGGGGGAATCAGAGAAGACTTTGTATTAGAAGTTTTGCTTCAGCCACCATGTCCTGAAGGAATTAGGGATGCTGTGAGAAGATGAGGAGGGAGCATTCCAGTTATTCCGAATGGCCAGTACAAAAGAATATAAGGACCATCAGGAAAAAAGTGAGTTGGGATGAATTGTAGAGTGAAGGGAAAGAAGTATTATAATGAGGCTGGAAACTAAATTGTTTATACTTTGCTTTAAAGGCAATAGAGAGACACTAGAAATTATGGAGGAGGGAGTAACATAATGAGATCTATGCTTAAGATATAATTATTTAGCAATATGTGGAAGAATTGATTGGAGTGGGAAGAGGTCTTATCATGTCACCCTTTCCTCAATAATTTCAAATATCCCCAATGAGCTGAGAAGTCATGTTGGGGCCAGATGGCTTAGGGCTTTACAAACTAAACAGAGATATTTATATTTGTTCCTAAAGGCAATAATAACTTAATGGAGTTAACTGAGTAGGGGAGTCACATGACAAGATCAATATTTAATGAAAAATCACTTGGAAAGGAGTATGTAGGATGAACTGGAGCAGAGGGAGTCTTGAGTTAAGGAGACCAATTAGAAGGCTTTTGCAATAATCTAGGCAAAAGATTTTGAGAACCTTAACTAAAGTTGGTTAAACTTTAGGTAACTAAAATGTTAACTGGTGAAGTGGTAAACAGAGGTCATATGCAAGAGACATGAAGATAAAAACAGCAAAAATTTAGGATATGTGGGGTGAGGGAGAATTCAATAAAATGTCAAAATTTTGAACCCAAAACCCTGGAGAGATGATGGTACTTTCAACAGAAATGATGAAGGTTGGAAGAGGAACGGATCCAGGGAGGAAATACAATAAATTTCACTTCAGATCTATTGAGTTTCTCCAGGACATACAGTTTTAAATGTTTCACAGGCAAGTGGTGATCCAGAATTGGAACTCAAGAGAGAGATTGGGGTTGTGGGGTGAAACAGTAGATAGGATATAGGACCTGCGATCAGGAAGACCTTAGTTTGAATCCAGCCTCAGATATTTGCTAGCTGTGTGACCCTGAGAAAGTCTCTTCACCTCTCTAAACCTTGGTTTCCTCATCTGTAAAGTTGGGGATAATAACAGCACCAACCCTAGAAGGTTGTTGCAAGTATCTAATGAGTTAACCTACGTGAAGCACTTTGTAAACCTTAAAGCGCTACATAAATGTGAGCTGTTGTTGTTGTTATCATTAATATATCAGGAAGTTCTCTGCATTGAGATAATAGTTAAATCCATGTGAACTAAGGAGGTTATAGAGAGAGAATATAGAAGAAGAAGAGAAGAGGACTCAGTACATAACATTAGAGAATACTCCCAGGTAGGGAGCATGATGTGGATAGAGATCCAGGAAAGGCTAAGAAAGGGTGGTCAGATAAGTAGGAGAACCAAGATAGAGTAAAATCATTAAAACCCAAAATGAGAGGATCCAAAGGGAAGGATACTAAAAGGTACCAAATGAAGCAGACAAGTCAAGAAGGGACCAGTTGGGACCAAGAAAAGACCATCAAATTTGGTGATCATTAGAAATCCAAGCTCTCATGAGAGACGTGGAAAAAAAATGCTCCAAATCACTAATTAGAGAAATGTAAATAAAAGAAATGCTGAGATTCTACCTCAGGCTCATCAGATTAGCAAAGAGGGCAAATGATGGATGTTAGAGGGATTGTAGAAAAACAAACACATCAATGCACTGTGGTGAAACTATGAAATGATACAGCAATTTGGAATTATTCTCAAAAAATTACTCAACTGCATATAGCCTTGACCCAGCAATACCACAACTAAGCACATACTCCAAAGAGACCAAAGAAAAAAGAAAAAGACCCATGCACAAAAGTATTTATAGCAGTTCTTTTTGTGCCAATAAAGAACTGGAAGCTAAAGGGGTGCCAAGCAATGGGGGAATGGCTGAACAGATCGTTATATATTAATATAACAGAATATTACTGTGCTATAAGAAGTAATGAAGCGGTTGGTTTCAAAGAAAGCTGGGAAGATCCGTATGAACTTATGAAAACTGAAGTGAACAGAACCAGGAGACAATTCCAACAATAACAACATTGTTGTAAACATAAAAAACACTTTGCAAACCTTAAGAACTTTGATCAACACAATGACCAACCACAATTCCAGAGGACCACTGATGAAACATGCTATTGATTTCTTGTTAGAGAGGTAACAAACTCAGCAATGAAGACTGAGACATATATTTTTGGACATGGCTAATGTAGAAATTTGCCTGTTTGTTACAAGGGTTTTGGTTTTTTCTTTTTCTTTTTCTTTTTTAATAGGGGTTGGGAAGGAGAAATTTTTGTTATTAATTATTATTAATTATACATTTTTTCATTTGGTACCTTTAAAGAGAGCAATTCCAGTTGTGTGATTAGGTTGAAAGCCAGATTGCAAAGAAATGCAGAGGAAATACAGCACTGAATGCAGATAGCTCTTTCAAGAAATTTGACCGAGAAAGGAAAAAAAAGATATATAAAGTTATAAGTTTGAGAGGATGGTAAGGTCAAGGGAAGATTTTTTTAAGGATAAGGGAGCCTTGACATGTTTGAAGGCAGTAAGAAAGGAACCAGTTAATAGGAAGAGGTTGATGATACAAGAGAGAGGAGGGGTGATTGCGCTCTGCTGGAGAAGATGAGAAGGGATAGGATCAAATGCACATGTAGAGGGACTGACCTTGGCAAGACAAGGGGCCTTGGTTTATATACTGGGGTAAGAGACAAGAGAATAGGAGATGGTGTCTAGGGGGTTTTAGATAAAGAAAATAGGAAAAGAGGGAACTCACATCAAATGTCCTCGATTTTTTTAGTAAAGATATCAGGTCCTCAGAAGAAATATCGGGGTAGGGGATAAAATGACACAGGGGTGAGGAGGGAAGTTGTGGAGAAAAGAGAGATTTGGAGTATCTAGGTCAGAGTTGATGCATGTCTGAAACTGAACAAGGTCAGATATCATGTCTGGCATAGATAGCAGACCCTTTGTAAGCTAGATCGTTACCATCCCTTCAAACTTAATATCTTATATCTCTTGTCTCTTTCTCAACCAAATTCCGGGAAAAAAGTTGTCAACAAATCTCCTGAATGGAGGAAAAAAATTAAATTGGTTCTTTGTCATTGTGGACAAAAAATGCCAGTTGACTGGATGAACTTTTCAATTGGTTGTTTTAGAATTGTGAAGACACCCAATCAGTGGAATAAATGGTGCAGCCATCACCCAGGCACTGGATAAGAAGAAGTTAGGCTATGCAGAGTAAGAGAATATTTCAGGTTTCTAAAACTATGCCTGGAAGAGAAGCAAGATAAGTAAAAAGACAGAAGTACCCATTCATGAATTTAGGATCAGCTCCATTTGGAAATGGTAATGATTTAAACATTTGATTCACCTTGAATAAGTCCAACAATTCATTCTCAGATGCTACAGGGATCAGAGAATCATAGCTCACACAATCCTAGAAGCAGAGTTGCAAGGACCCCTAAAGGTCACCTAGTCCAACCCTCTCATTTTACAGATAAGTAAACTGAACCCCAGAGAGGTCACATGATTTGCCTAAGGTCAAACAAATATTAAGTAGCAGACCTAGGATTTGAATTCGGGTTGCCTGTCTCCAAACTCAGTATTCTTACCACTCTGTCTATTGTATATAAAGTGACAATAGCCTCTACTGATGTCTTCCTCTATTGCACTATTGTAATGCTCAGTATGAATGACCTTGGGCTCCCAAGTCATATTCCCAACAGTAATTGGGTATACTTGCCTTTTTTCAAATATAGCTGAAAATAAAGGAATCTGGACAAGTAAGAAGAGGACTGAGAATCAATATTATACAAAGGTCTTGCTGCCATGTTTCCAGAGTTTGCCATTCATTTTTGTTCCAAACATCCAAAGATGTTCCATATTCCACTACATTTGAAAGTTCCAAGTCTCTTAGTCTTTGCTGTGCTGCTCACCTGGCAATGCAATTAAATGTTTCAGATTCAATTACAACTTCTTCCATAAAATTGTCCACACCCCTCCAAGCCTTTGAGATGGGGCTATTTGAATAATAGTGAATAATAAGAGCTAACATTTTTGTAGCATTTTCTGTGTGACAAGCATTGTACTTTATATTTATCATCTCATTTGATCCTCACAACCATGCCAGGAGGTAGGTGCTGTTATCATTTCCATTTTACAGATAAGGAAACTAAGGCCAAGAGAGGTAAGTGACTTGCCTGGGGTCACACAACTAGTATCAGAGACCAGATTCCAGGCCTGGAGCTCTATCCACAGTGCCAGAGAGGTAATAATAACAATTTAGGATCATAATAACAACAATTAGTATAAGCACATATAACATAGTCAATACAATAATATAAGTATATGTTATAATTGTATAGAATATAATTCTATAATTATAACTAAATATAATACAATTTATAAAATATAATTAATAATAATTTACAATAGCGATTTAATTGCCACAGAAAGATTGTCTTTAAGAAGCTCAGATTGGTTCTAGGAAGATTATGCAATGCAGGGATGAGAACTGTACAACACAGAATAGCAGAATCAGGAACCTGACCTAGAAAATTATGATCTAGGTGCTGAAATGATCCACCAGAAGTTTTCTATCATTTTGGAACTAAACAATAAGTCTCCATACTCCAAATAAAACCCTGAAATATGTTTGAGAATTCAACAACTAAACTTTATTGGAACTAGATCGGCACTATCACAGACAGGAAAGTTGCCTACGACTGCCTGGACAATACAAAATGATTTATAAAATATTTTTAAATCTTTCTGTCATTCCAAAAGCTCATCATCTCCAAACAACAAGTAATGAAAAACTCTCAAAATATTGACTGGCCCACTATACCAGTCTAACCCTATGGGCACAGAATGAGGTTTGCATCATCCCTACCATCCCATCTGCTACTGGAGGAATCCCAAAGATCCTTTCACTGAACCTCCCCAAAATTGGCTGACATGAAAATACTCTTATTGATGTATAAAGGCGTCATTTTATTCACCTGAAAATAATCCTAAGAACATTAAATAAAAAGAATAATAGAAGGATGAGTCCAAATGATTTGTCCTTAGAAAAGGCTTGAACTTCATTGACAGAGAGGAGATAGGAGATGATGATGATGATGATGAAGAAGAATTTAAAAATCCAACAATTCAAGAAACATACTAAAGTGTGAAAAGTTAAGAAAGCTTTTATGAATCTAGGTAGAATTTCATATTTAAGAAATCTATAAGAATGAGATATAAAAAAATCCAAAGTAGAAAACCCTCAGTAGCAGAGCTCTGAAAAAGTCGCCAATTATGTGATGTTCCATGTTTTCTCTCCGTTTATTACTCATCTCCTCTTTGGAAAATGAATGCTTTCTTCATCTGCTTGACATTGCAGAGGGCACTGTCCAGAACACATGATGACTTTATTTGTTTTATTTTAATGTATGTGGTTTGTTCTGTTCCCAAATTTTTGCTTGCTTCTCATTAGTGGACAAAATTCAAGCTACACGGTAGTCTTTGTAACAAAAATGTAAAAGATTTCTAGGTATTGACTGAATAAATTGTTTTGCTTTTGCCTTCATATCCCTAAGGCTTAATAAATACCAGTTGATAAACTTATTAATGGAAGAGACCTTGAAGATTACAGAATATAACCTCTTCCCCAAACCCCATTTCCATTTTTCATGTGATATCAAGAGACGTGAAGCAACTTAAACAACTCTAAGCAGAGATAGGCTTGTAACCCAAGCTTTTCAAACTCTAAATCCAATTATTTTCCCATTACCCCATCCTCACTCCACAACAACCCCACATGCATAATAACAACACACATACATATACACACTTATTGCTATTCAGATGTTTTTCAGTCATGTCCAGGTCTTTGTGACATTTGGGGTTTTCTTGGCAAAGATACCGGAGTGGTTTTGCCATTTCCTTCTCCAGCTCATTTTATAGATGAGGAAACTAAGGCAAACACACACATATATGCACTTTTTTAAGAAAAAAAATTCCCCTTCTTTTCCCAATTCCAAACCCCTACTTCTAAATTTCTGAAAAATGTTCATCACTGAAAAGGATACTTGTTAATTAAAACCTAGAAGGTAAAGATTGGGCCATCCCTGAACTCCATTTCCATACCCAATTGAAATAATCTTTCTCTTGTCAAATTTTTCACAGCATGTAGCCTTTATATCTGCTTTGCACTCATCACTCTCTTCCTTTTATCATTGTTCTCTGTGTACATGACCTTTGCCATATTAGATTAAACTCCCTGAAAGTAGGCACTGTCAAAATCTATCTTTGCATCCCCAGTACCTAATACAGTTCCTTGTATATTGTAAATGTTTAATAAAGGTTTACTGAATTGAACTGAATTTGGATGCAGGGTGAGAAAGTCATTACCTTACGGGAATTTTCCCATTGTCCATAATGACTATAAACTCCATGGACATCACTGGCTTTTGGTTAACAAATACTTCAGATAAATGAGATTCTTACGTCTAGGACAGTCAGGACCCTTGGGCTCCCTCTGAATTACTCTCTAGCACTCAAAGGAGCTACTATCTCTTAGCCAATTTTTGAGCTAAATATCTAGTTAAAGCAATTTTTTCCTCCCCTTAAGGAAAATCACTTTGGCAGTTGTGTAGAAGATAAGCTAAGCAGAGTAGGGAGAGTCTAAAGTCGGGGAGACCAATTAGGAGATCATTGTAACATTGTACAAGGAAGAAGAGGTATATGCAACAAGGCTAGACAGGTAGGTTGGAATCAGGTTCTAGAGGGTTTTAAAAATCAGAAGAGAAATAGATAACTGGGAAATATCTTTGCAAGCTTCTCTGATAGAAATCTCATTTCCAAAATATATAAGGATCTGAGTCACACTAATAACAATAAGAGATATTCCCCAATTGATAAATGATTAAATGATAAGGACCAACAGTTCTCAAGGAAAGAAATAGAAACTATCTAGAACCTTATGAAAAAGTGCTCCAAACCACTAATAATTAGAGAAATGTGAATTAAAGCAACTTTAAGGTTCTACTCTATACTCATAAGATTGGCAGAGTTGATCAAGAAGAAAAATAAAGAATATTGGAAAACAGGCATATTGATGAAGCTGTGAATTGTACAACCATTCTGGAAAGCAATTGGCAACTATGCTCCCAAAGTTACTAATCTGTGTATGACACTTTTTTTACCCATCAATAATACTAGAAGGCACATATTCTAAAGACATCAAAGAAAAAGGAAAATGTCCTATATGTACAAAAATATTTATAGCCCCTCTTTTCTGTGGTGGCAAAAAACTGGAATCTAGTACAGTGACCATCAGTCGGGTAGTGCCTGACCAAATTATGGTATATGACTGTACTGAAATAGTACTGGGTTATAAGAATTTAAGAAATGGTTTCACAGAAACCTAGGAAGATTTTTTTTTGGAACTGACAGAGTGAAGTAAGAAGAATGACCTATAATTTATACTACATCAATAAAATAAAAAATGAACAATTTTTAAAAATTGATGAACTCTCATGGATTTAATCATCATCTCTTGGCAGATACATGGACAGGTAGAACAAATTGGGAATCTCTAGCCTACAGAAGAGAAAATTGAATGAGGACATGATCATGTCTTCAAACATTGGAAAGGAGGGCTATCATTTGAAGACTTATTCTGTTTAGTCCTAGACTAAGGAACAAGACATGAAAGTTGAAGTAGCATATTTTAGCTGAATTTAAACATAAGAGATGAAGTTATTCCCCCTTCCCAAACCCACCCCAGCTCAGATGATTGTAGTCACAGGACACGATCATGGATGATTGGGCATTAATATGTCAAATCATGCCCACCATAGATAAGGAAAACCTTCCTACAATTTATAGTTCTCCAAAAGCAGAATGAGGCATTCTAGGAAGTGGGAGCATGCCCCATGACTGTAATGTAATATGAATCTGTAAGACTTCTTCTTAGAGATATTCTAGAGAGGATCCCTGGTCAGGTACGGGTTAGACAAGATGAACTTTCTCACGTTCTAGCATTTTCTGTTCCTCTCACACGGCACTCTCTCTTCTTTCTCTGTCTGGAATGAAGTTGCTGCTTCCCTTTGCCTCATACAGCCCTTCTTTTCCTTTAAGAAGCAACTCAAGAATGGTTTTTTGCATGAACCCTTTCCTGACCCCCCCTCTCCCAACCTTCCTTGTGTATAACTGCTTTGTATGTATTCGTATTTATTAGCTTTTTTATTTATGCCGGACAAATTTTCGTATATAGGTAATACTTTTCCCATCAGAATGAAAACTCCTCAAGGTATTTCATTCTTTAAACTTGTATCCACAGTTCCTTCCTCACAACAACACTGTGGAGGAAGGCCATGCAAATGTCATTATACGCATTTTACAGATGAGGGAGCTGAGGCTGAGTTCTGATGATTTGCCCAAGGTCACAAGATAGGGTCAAAGTGATGATTCTAATGCAAAGTTACTAACTCCAAAGCTGATGTTCTTTCCACACTACCTCTCTTTGTCAAGGTATAGTGGATAGAGAGCTGGGTAAAAAGTCCTGAGTTCTAATCCTACCTCGAATATTTATAAATTGTGTGACTGTAGACAAGTCACTTAACCTGTAAGCCTCAGTTTCCTCAACTGTAAAATGTAAAAAAAAACATACCTCATAACTAGTTGTGAGGCTCAAATGAGATGATACATTTAAAGAGCTTTGCAAATGTTAAAGTCCTATGTAGATGTCGGCTATTTTCTACATGCCTTGCCTCCCTCTATGAATTCCTTAAGGTCAGGATTATATCTTACTAAATTCCCAGCTAGTACAAGCATACAGTAAGTGTTCAATAAGTGTTTATTTTTGATAATTTCCACACCCTGAGTGTGTCCATTTAAATGTCATCAGAGTAAAATGTATAAAAAGGAACCAATAACAGAATGCTAGTTTAATGGGTCTGATTTTTCCAATCTTCAACAGGTTTTTGTGGCCCTCTATTATTTGTTAACTTGAATTTGCAGGCCCTTCCAGAACATACTTGCATGTTACTGATTACACCCCAACTCACCAGGTTAGAATAGTCCATGTTTCTTTCTCTCTCCCTCTACCACCATTTCTTAGCCATATCTCTTCCAATGAGGTTTGCCCTATCCAAATTTATCACCTAATCCAGATCCTGGTGACCAATGTCTACTATCCTCTAGGTATTATCCTTCCTCCTGCAATAAATCAAGTGCCCAGCTTGCAGTCTCCCTTTCTGCTTCAATTTTTGCTCTCATACTGGAGGACTTCAACACACATGTTCATTTCCCTCAGATCTGTGAACTTTTTAGATGCTCAATCTATTTAACTCACATAATCAAACCCTCTACTTCATCTCAGACACTCACAAGGATGATCTTCAGAATCACTCCTAAGGGTTCCAACTTTCTGTTGAAGAACATTGAGATCCCTATATTCAGTCATAATCTTTTATCATTCCTTCTCTTCCAATGCCTTATTATCCCCTCCTCCTCACCATGGCATCTAATTCCTCCACCCTTCAGTACTTTTCCAAAATATCATGCATTCTCTAGTTATAATCCCATTCCTGAGAAATCTTGATCTCTTGGTGAATCAGAACTCTACAATGGTTGCACTACTTGCCCCTCTTTCCTCCTGCAAATTATGCCTTACCAGATGCCAATCAAGGATTACATACTCACCTACCAACTACCTCATTTGCTCCAACTGCTGCAGAATGAAAGGAAAGGGAATTATACAACTGTGTTGACTGAGTCCACTACAGATTTAAGCTATCAAATCCCAACTGAAAAGAGATAGAGCCATAGACCAGTGGAATAGATTAGATGCACAATATACAACAGTAAGTCACCATAGTAATCTAGTGTTTGATAAACAGAAAGATCATAGCTCTGGGGACAAAAACTCACTATTTGACAAAAACTGTTTGGAAAACGAGAAAGAAGTTTGGCAGAAACTAAGTATAGACCAACATCTCACATCATATACCAGTATAAGATCAAAATAGGTACATGACTTGGGCATAAAGTACGATACTATAAGCAAATTAAGGGAGCATGAAATAGTTTGCCTGTCAGATCTATGGATAAGGGAAGAATTTATGACCAAACAAGATCTAGAGATCATTACATTACATTAAAATGGATACTTTTGATTATAGTAAATTTAAAAGGGTTTGTATAAACAAAATCAATGCAGCCATGATTAAAAGGAAAGCAGAAAACTGGGGGCAGGGGAAGTTTTACAGCAAGTTTCTCAGACAAAGGCCTCATTTCTCACATACATAAAGAACTGAGTCAAATTTATAAGAATACAAGGTTATTTCCCAAATGATAAATGATCCAAAGATATAAACAGGCAGTTTTCAGATGAAATCAAAGCTATTTATAGTCATATGAAAAAATGTTCTAAATCACTATTGATTAAAGAAATGCAAATTAAAACAACTCTAAGGTACCACCTCACATCTACCAGATCTGGTTCCTATGACAAGGAAAATGATACATATTGGAAGAGATGTGGGAAAATTGGGACACTACAAATTTAGGTTATCTAATCTCAACTAGGAGCAGTTAGAAGGCACAATGGATAGAACACTGGGCCTGGAGTTAGGAAGACTCATATTCCTGAGTTGAAATCTTACTTCATACACTTACTAGCTGTGTGACCCTTGGCAAATCACTTTACCCAGTTTGTCTCAGTTTCCTCATCTCTAAAATAAGCTGGAGAAGGAAATCACACACCAATCCAGTATCTTTGCCAAGAAAACCCCAAATGGAGTCATGAAGTCAGACACAACTGAAATGACTGAACAATAACAAAAGCTCTCACTGAAACAAAGAAATCTTTTTTGTTCCTCCTGAAAGGATTGTCTATTCATTCACTAAAGTACTTCCAAATCTTCTCTTCTCTCCTTAAGCCTCCCAGAGCACCCTCTCTTCTACCCTCTCAGCTGAGGCTCTCTCATACTCAACTAAAAAAAATTGGAAGTTATTCACTGAAAGTTCCATAGTCTCTCCTCCTAATATCATATCCCCCAACGGTATCCCCAAATATCATGTCCTCTCCCCTCTCTTGATGAAGCAAAGTCCCTTCTCCTTGTCAAAGCCAACTCTTCTACATGTAGTCTTGATCTTATCCCTTCCAGTCCTCTCCAGCATTTTGCCCCCATGCTCTCTCTAATTTTAATCTTGCTCTATACACTATACTATACACTTACTCTATACACTAGAATCTTCCTTAATGACCACAAATATAGCCAATTCTTCCCCATTCTTAAAAAAATTCTTGCTAACTTTTACAATCCCCAATACCTATACCCAATGCTGTACCTTTCCTTCCCTTCTCATTAAACTCCTTGAAAAAGTCATCTATTCTAGGCGCCTTCACTTCCTCTCCTCTCGCTTTCTTCTAAATCTACTGTAGTTTGGCTTCCAACCTCATCATTCAACCAAGACTCTGTCCTCCAAAATTACCAATGACTTCAATTGCCACATCTAATGGCCTTTTCTTAATCTTCATCTTAATATGGCCGCATCCTTTGACATTGTCTATCACTTTCTTCTCCTGGTTAATCTTTCCTCTCTAGGTTTTCATGATACTTCTCTGTCTTGGGTTTTTGCCTGTATCAACTACTCTTTCTTACTAGATTCTCATCCATGACACATCTGCTATATACAAGCACCAACAAGACCTTTTCTAAGCCCTTTTCTTTTTTATTTCTACATTCTCTCACTTGGTGATTTCATTGGCTCCCATGGGTTCAAATATTGTCTCTAGGGAAGTAAGTCTCAAATTTAAACATCCAGTCCTAGTTACTCTCTTGAGCTCGAGTTTCACATCACCAACTGCTTTGGAATGTTTCAAGCTGGATATCCTATAGGCATCTCAGACTCAAGGTCTCTAAACCAGAACTCATTATTTTCCCCTTAAAACACAATAATCTTGATGAAGTGTTTGTGCTTGGACCCTAAATTCTAACAGCCTCTGCTTGGGTGCCTGTGCCTGAACCCCAATTCCGAAGCACATCCAGTTCTCATAAACATGTCTTGTTCCCAAAACATTCTATCCCAGGCTGTCTCTCTCTAGCCAAAGGGCAGCCTGCCCCAACTTATCTCTGCTTCTTCCTCAGTAAGCAACTATGTGCAACTATAGATTGAATGCCAGATGCTGATAATTGACTGCACACTGAATCATAACCATATATACTATTCACTGACCTTTCTAACATGTATCTTAGACATAGTATTTTGTCTAACAAGACACTAGATGAGAAACTATTACCTTTAGTCCCAACTGATAGTGAACTTAGTGATGTTTCACAGTAGAAACCACACCCCCAGTAACCCCACTGTGGGCTATTTCCTAGAGAACTCTGGGTAATATGCCTGCGCAGTAGATACTAAATGTGTATGTTCCTTTAAGAACTAGCCGCTCCTTGAACACACCCTAACCACTCCCTAATCCCACCCCCAAACACCTGACATGTCCCCCTCTCCGCCCTTAATATCCTATTAGCTTCTAGAAATTCGCCTTGCACCTCTTTATGGTTGCAGGTTCCCTAGGAACTCTTGCTTGCTTTATTTATGTAAAGCGTAATAAATCCTTTCCTCCTTGACTTAAAGAATGCTTGTGTCCGTGAATTCATTCCAGGTGGCCTCTCCCTGAGAACTTTGGTTTGGGATCCCTGAATCCCTGGGTTTCTTCTCCCCCTCTACATTTGTTTCTCCCTCTACAATCTCATGAACTTCTCTATTGCTGTCAAAAGCACTTCCATCCAACCCCACAGTGACCCAGCTTTGCAACCTCAGTGTCATATTTGATTTTTCAATCATATTTAGCCCATATGAAGGGGGCGGGGTTAAAGAGGGGAATAAAGAAAGGGAATAAGCATTTATATAGAGCCTACTATGTGTCAGGCACTTTGCTAATTGTTTTTTAGAAATATTATCTTGTTTAATCTTTGCAACAACCTTGTGAGGCAGGTGCTATTATTATGCCCGTTTTGCATTTGAGAAAACTGAGACAAACAGAGATTAAGTGACTTTCCCAGGGTCATATAGCTAGCAAGTATCTGAGGCCATATTTGAACTCAGGTCTCTTCACTCCAGACCCTATACCACCGGCTAACTCATATCCAATAACTTGACAAATCTTGTCATTTCTTTCTCTACAACATTTCTATCTATACAACATCTCTTGCGCATATCCCTTTAACTTCACCCTTGTTCAGGCATTATCTCTTCAAACAGAATATTACAATCACCTTCTAACTGATCTCTCTGACTCAATTTTCTTGCTACTCCAATTCATCTTCTACATAGACAAAGTGATTTTTCTAAAGTACAAGTCTGACCCTATCAACCTTTCTACTCGATAAACTCCAGTGATATCCTATTACTTTTACATCAAATATAAACTCTTCACAATCTGGCCTCTTCCTATATTTCCAATGTTTTTACACATTGTTGCTCTTGTTGAGACATTTCAGTCATGCCCAACTCTTCTCGACCCCATTTGGAGTTTTCTTGACCAAGATACTGGAGTGGTTTACCATTTCCTTCTCCAGCTCATTTTATAGTTGAAGAAACTGAGGCAAAGAGGGTTAAGTGACTTGCCCAGGGTCACACAGCTAGTAAGTATCTGAGGCCAGATTTGAAGTCAGGTCTTCCTGACTCCAGGCCCAATACTCTATCGGCTGTGCCACCTAGCTGTCCCCAATCTTACACATTATTCCCTTTTATATACTACTCTACTATACAGGCTTACTGGCCTACTTGCCATTTCTCACACATAATTGTCAATCCCCCATCTTCATGCCTTCTTACTGGCAGTCCCCCATTCCTAGAATGCTCTCCTTCATCACATCCATATCTTAGAATCCTTGGCTTCCTTCAAGACTTAACCCAAATACCACCTTCTTCGAAGCACCTTTCCTACTTCCCCAGCTGCTAATGCCTCCCTCTTCTAAGTTTATTTTCCATCACTTCTTTATGTACCTTGTATGTATATTAGAATGTAAGCTCCTTGAGGGGAGTGACTATTTTTGTGCTTTCATCGTACCCTCAGTGCTTATCGTAGTGCCCGGCACAGACCAAGTCACTTACAAAATGCCTGTTGATGAGTGCTTGCTTTCCAAGCTGAGAGTTCCCAACATGAATGAAATCACAGGTGTAGACCCCAACAACACCACCAAACATTAAAATCGTTCCAACTCTCAGTGTAGGATAGGTAATTATACTCCTATTTTGCCTTAAATGACAAAGAAAGAGAGAGTCTGGTGGACAAAAAAAACATACTAGAACAAAGGGACCTAGATTCAAATCCTTGCTTTGCCATTTTTTAATTGTATGACTTTGGAGAAGTCACTTGTCTGTGGAACTGAGTTTCTTTATTCCCAACATAAGCATCTTGCACTCTTCGGTGATCTTTAAGGTCTCTTCTGTCTCTAAATCTTATAAGAGGAACAAGAGTTCATTCCTAAAGTCATTCCTAAGCCACACTCCAAATGGTGTTGTAATGGCTTTCTCATTTAGGCATATGATGGGCGCATTTCACAAAATATTTCATAATAAAGCTAAGTAAGATATATACTGGGCAGCTAGGTGGCACCATAGTGTATATAGAGCACTGGGCCTGAAATCAGGAAGACTCATCATCATGAGTTCAAATCTGGCTTCAGACACTTACTGGCTTTAAACCTGGGCAAGTCCCTGTTTGCCTCAGTTTCTTCATCTATAAAATAAGCTGGAGAAGGAAATGGAACTTTAGTACAGTTGCCAAGAAAACCCCAAACGGGGTCACAAAGAGTCAGACACAACTGAAAATCACTCAACAACAACAAATATATCTCTTATATGTGTTTCCTACCTGCAGACACCTCCCTCTTCATAATTTTCCTCTTTACTCCCTCCCTGACAACCTTTTCATAGTACTTCCCAGAAAACAAAGCATCCTTAAGCACACAGTAGTTCACAGGAGATGGTTTTTGTTCTTTTCTCACCTTTATAACAGTTTCACCTTTTGCTCCCTGAACTCCCTTCCTCCCCTGCCTCCCCACCACCCCAGGCATCTCACTTAACTATGATTTCTAGCCCCTGGCACACATCAGGAACTATACACATCTGCATCAAACACTTGCATCTTTATTTCTCTACCTTTTCTCTGGAGGACCTGTTTTTCAAACAAATATGCTTATATCACAGAATCCTAAGAAACTAGTGAGAGTACACCTGATATTTTTTTTAAAATCTGCCAGGGTTAGAACACTTACATTTCTTGCTGAGAGCTGGGCTCACGTGGTTGCTTTCGATCTGTAGGACCCAGATTAGCTAATTCATGACCCGTGAAACAACTCAGCAGGAGAACAGATGGGGGGAAGTCACTCTTGACCTCATCTCTCTGCCTCAGGAGAAAAACAGAGTGTGTGAAAGAGTGTCAAAGGTCCAGGGTTCGTTAAAGGATTCACAGTGGCCCTATCTCAGAGGGAGGAGAGGAGGCGACAATGCTGTCTCCATTTTGTATTCTTTTGTGGATTCTTTTTTGGATTCGTTGGATGAAGCTCTGGGAGAAACCCTCTTTCTTGAAGCTTATCAAAAGCCATGCAAGTTGAGATTGGACAGATGTCCCGTAGATAAGGAAGAAAAAGCCCAATTAGGAGAGCTGAGGAGGAAGATGTCCCCAGTGCTAATGGCATCCATTCCTGCATTCTGCTTAACTCGGGCACTAAACAGAAGCAGTAACTACTCAGATCTTTCTGGAAATGAAAGGCCACAAGCATAGATTGTCCAAAATTAATTTTAAAAGAGCTAAAATTGGCTTTCTGACAGGAAGACCCACATTTGCTAACTTTGCCCTCATTGCCCGACTACATGGCACCATATAGAATTCTTTACTCCTGTTATCTTTCATTATTGTGGGTTCTCCATCCACAGGTACACACCATCTCCCTCCTCCCCATCCCTTCCAAAAGTCTGATACCCTGGGTGATTCTTTTTCCATTTCCTCCCTAATTTCTCTATAGACGATCTACTCAATTAGTTGGGAGTCTTCTTCTGTCTTTTAATACTTCATGGATATCTATCGATTTGGGAATAGCTAAACAAATTGTAGCCCATTCATGTGACAGAATATTTCTAGGATGTAAGAAATCACGGAGATGAATAACTCAGAGAAGAATGGGAAGATAGATACAGATCTATAGATGCAGAGTGAAATAAACAGAACAACAAAAAAAATAGGGATAATCATTACAACAACATAAGTGCAAAGAACAAAAAAGCAAAATGAATACTATAACGACCAAGCTTGACCCCAAAAAAGAGATAAGAAATTGTACCTCCCTTTTTTGCAAAGACTATGAATATGAAACCTGGTATTACCACAAAACTTGATTAGTTTTCCTTAATTGCTTTTTCTCCCTCTTTTTTTTCTCTATGCTATTGGCCAGAGCTGGGGGTGGGGCACTGCATAGAGAGGGACAGGAATTAAGGTGACATAAAAACAGGAGCTATCACTTCGAAAGGCCATGGGAAACAGTGCAGGAGTGGGGGGAAGCTAAATTTGGAGTCAGAGGGCATAGATTCAAATCTCACTTTTAAGATTTACTACATGACTTTGGGCAAATGACATAATCTCTCAAAACCACAATCATTGCATCTGTAAAATAAGGGGGTTAGATTAGATGACCTTTAAAGTTTCTTCTAGTTCTAAATCTATGACCCTATGCCTATGAAATTATCTTTAATAAATATTTTACAACACCAGTGCAGTACCTGGGTCACCTATCTTTTATTCTGTACATGACCAACCCATAAACTTTTCAACTTACCTATTTCTTGGACGATATCTTTTACACCAAGAAAGTATAAAAGAGTTGGGAGAAAAATAAGATGGCCTTGGGGCCAGACTACCTGGGTTTGATTCTTGCCTGTAACACACACTAGATATTTAACTACAAGCAAGCCCCTTACACCTATCACCATCCCAGACCAATGACTAAGACTTTAAGACGAGCTCTTGAAACTAACACTGAAGCATCTAAAAGCTGAATAAACACCAAGATGATAAAAAAATACCTCTAGCAATAGTTTTGCTAGAGTCCCAATGGGGCTAGAATTAAAAGGAGATGGTGGTAGCAGAGGAGTCAGGGAAGAAGAATCATCAACACTCAGAACTGGGAGGGATTTTAGGTGTCTTACCATATAGTTAACATCTGAGGAAGAAGAATGTCTTGTCCAGCCTTCACTAGCAACTGATCATCCAGCCTCCGGCCAGTGAGGACCAACCTCCTGAAATATTCTGTTTCCCTTTGAGATGTCTTTAATATTCAGGAAAATTTTCCTTATATTTAATGGAAATCTTGCTTTCTGCAACTCTCCTCCGGATGTGCATCAGATTTTCCATGTTTTTCCCTAAAATGTGGTGACCAGAATTGAAAAAGAATGCTTTCTGACCAGAGCAAAGAGTATGTGTGTGTTTGTGTGTGTGTGTATGTGTGTGTGTGTGTGTATGTATAAATGTTAACAAGACTTTATGTATGTGTATACATATACATTCTTAATATATATTGTTTATATATGTAAATATATGTATATATAAAAATAAGACATTATGGAAACTATAACTTTTCATGTGGTTTAAGAACTCTTTTTGGGTACCATGTCACCCTACTGACTCATATTACCCCAAAGTATTTTTAATAAACAATTGTCTAAACATTAATGAGTCCCCTATCCTGAGGCATGCAACCGATTTTTTGAACCTAAGCACTGGAATTCACATTGATTTCCTATTGTGTTTCAACTTTTAAAAATTCAGTCCATCATTCTAAACTGACAAAATCATTTTGGAAACTATTTCTGTCATCTACCACAGTTTCACATGCCTCATAAACTGGAAAAGCATGTCATTTACATCTTTAACCAAATCACTGGTTAAAAAAATTTATTGAATGACATAGCACCAAGGAGAGAATCGTTTCAAGGATAGAGCTGAAGGGAATTGAGTAAACTATCATAAGACTTTTACCAATCATTAATATAAAGACATTGATAGTATCTTATCCATTTTTTCAAATGATACAAAGCTGGACAGCATAGTAAACATGTCGGATGAAAAAAATCACGTTCCAAATACATGCTGCCAGACTAGAATACTGAATGAAACCTAATGGAAAGAAATTCAGTAGGGACAAAAGTAAAGTCTTACTCTTCAAAAACTCAGTTTCATAAGTATAAGATGGGTAAGGTATGACTAAGGAGAAGTTCTATAAAAAGAAATCTGGTGATTTTTGAGGACTGCAAGATCAATTTAAGTCAATAGGATGCTAAGGTCACCAAAAAAGTGAATGAGAACTTGGGATGCATTTTGAAAGGGATTGTCTTTTCCCTTAATTACTGCTGGAAAAGGACTGGAAATTGCAGGGATGCCTGCCCATCAATTGGGGAATGGCTGGACAAGTCGTCTACTATGCTATAAGAAATAATGAGCCCAATGATCTTAGAAAAATATGGAAAGACTTGCTTGAAATGAAGGGTGAAATGAGCAGAACCAAGAGAACATTGCAGATAGTAATAGCAATATTGTTTTAAGAACAACTTTGAGTGAATAAGTTATTTTGACTATTATAAATGTCCAAATTAACTATAAAGGACATATAAAGTAAGATGATATCTGCATCTAGAGGAAAAACTGATAAATAGAAGAATGTATAGAATAATTTTACATATGAGAAGTGTAGAAATTTACATATGGGGTGGAAGATGGTAGTAAAAAGGCAGAAAAAGAAATTGACATAATTTTGTTGTATATTTGAAAGGAATAGCAAGTTATGCTTACTAGACTTACAGTTTCATGTATAATCATCTTTTCTATTGTACCATATTATGGCAATGCTTGCCTTATCCCATAAATATGTATTAATGTAAAAAAGAAAGGGGAAAATTTTTAAAAAGAAATCCAAAGAGAAAAAAAATTACTGATGGATTTTATTATTGCTATATAGAAATGCTATATTTGGTAGGTTTATTTCACATGCTGTTACTTTACTGAAGTTATTATTTCAATTAACTTTATTACTGATTTTCCATGGTTTTCTAAGTAAATCATTGTGTCAACCACAAATAGAAATAGTTTTGTCCATGTTTATGTCTTTAATTTCTTTTTCTTGTCTTACTGGTCTTGCTAGCATTTCTAGAACTATGTGAAATAGTAGCTGATTTTTGTAATTATTACAAAAGTATTTAGTGTTTCCCCATTGTAAATAATGTAGCTTATATAAACTGGGGTTGAGAGAAATGTTTTCATTAAATTAAAAATATTACCCTTCTCTGACTATATTTTGTAGGGTTTTTAGGACAAATAAGATTTCTCATTCTGTCAAAGTTCCACTGGATTTTAAAGAACAAAACTAGGCACAAAGAGTAGAAATTGAAGAGAGGTTAGGCTTGATGTAAAGTAACTTAGTGCTATACAAAATTGGAATTGGTTGGCTAAGGATATATACAGTGCATTCTTGCTTGCTGAATGTCTTCAGGAAAAACTTAAAGACAACTTACTGAGTATATTGTCAAGAAAATTCTTTGTATGGGTTAGACTAAGGTTTCTGAGCTCTCTTTCCAAACCTCAAAGTCAGATTCTAGGATTTTGAAGCCTGCATTTAAACCACAGCTCATCCACTTACCAAGATGTATAATGTGGGAAATCCTGTTCCATACCTGTGTGAACTTGGGCAAGTCCCATAACCTGTCTAAGCCTTTCCGTATCTGTAAAATAGGAGGACTGGATGAAATGCTCTCTGGAGTCCCTTCCAGATCTGCACCTATGATCCTGAGTCACTTAAACTCTCTGAGCTTTAGTTTCTTCACCTGTAAAAGGAGAAAGTTGGCCCAGATGATCTTCAAGGTCACTTCCAGTTCTAAATCCATGGTCTTGAAGCAACACAGAAATATGTGTCAATTTGTGTGGCACAGACTATTAGTGTGGCAGCAATTCTTTTTTTTGGCAGCAATTCTGAGACTAATTTTTTTTACTAGAGTTGTCAGAGGAAGTTTTCTGGAGGTGATGGGACTTCAATTGATCTTTGAAAAAAGGTTAAGATCCCAGGCAAAGGGGGCACATGAGCAAAGGCACAGAGATAATGCAGATGGGCAATCAGTCTCTGTATTGGCCTTAAGAAGTAACTGGGACAGAGGTTAAGTGACTTGCCCAGACTGACACACCAGCCAGGGATAGCAATGCATTGTAGACAAAGAGCCAGCCTCAGAATCAGGAATGTACACTTTAAAGGAAGGAAAATGTAATGTGCAAATTGTTAACAGTAGTCTTACAAATAAATTTGTTGAGAAAAAGCCATAGTTTGAAGACTATCTTATAGGAGCAAGGGAAGAGGAAACCGGGGGAGAGACTAAAGCACTGTTATGAAGCTATGAATTGGTCTGGCCAATGTGGAAAGCAATTTGGGATTATATGAAGAAAGTAGCTAAAAAGTAGCCATACATCCAGAGAACCCAGTGTTAAGACTATACCGCAAGGAGGTCGAAGGCAGAAAAAAGGGTCCTATACACATCAAAGTGTTTATAGGAACACTTTTATAGCAGTACTAAGGAACTAGAAATAAAGAGGATTTCCATCAATTACGGAATGATTAGATAAATTGTGGTAGATGAATTTAATGGATCATCACTGTGTTATAAGAAATAATAAGCATGATGAATGAACCACGGAAAGATCTCTAAAACTGATGAACAGGGTGAAGCAGGCAAAGCCAAGGAAACAACATACACAATGATTACAATGTAAATCAAAGGAACCAAAAAAAAACCTCACAAAAGTATGTAAATATAATTACTAAAGTTCCTCAAAAAAGCAATGAGAAAATGCAGCTCCCTTCTCATCTTTGCAATCGTGGGGGACTATGGGTATGAAACAATGCTGTCAGACTGGTTAGTCTATTGGTTAGTTTAACTGATTTTTTGTTACAAGGAATTATTTAATGGGTAAAGGTGGAGAAGAGATATATTGAGAAATAAAGTTGATGTCACAACAAAAGATATCACTAAAATAATTTTTAAGTTAAAAAAATGGTTAGATTAGATGAGAGTCAGAGAATAATGCTTGTTGCATATAACACTTAAAAGTTTGCAAAGCTATACACACACACAGACACTGGTGTATGTGTATACACAAATGTATATGTGTGTGTGTGTGTGTGTGTGTAATGTTAGCCTCTCAAGATCCTGTAAGGTAGATGGTCCCTCATCTTACAGTTGTGTAATTTGAGCATTGATGAGGATAAGTGACTTGCCAGTAATAGTTCTATTCTTCACAGTACTATCTATGAATCCTTGGGCAAGTCAATTCATTTCTCTGGGTCTCAGTTTCCTTACCTATAAAATTAAGGAGTTGGATTTGATGGTCTCTTAGGCCCCTATCAGTTCTAAATCTACGATACTATAACTACATGGTTAGTCCATTCTAGGTGCAGAATTTGAACCCAGATCACTTTAAACACAATAACCCATTGGGTAGAAACTAAGACATAAATGAACTAAGCAAGTTCCTTTTCTTTAGTTGACACTTGGTTTGAGTTATTTTTAGGTCATGTCTGACTCTTCATGACCCCAATTGGGGTTCACTTGGCAAAGATACTGGAGTGGTTTGCCATTTCCTTCTCCAGCTCATTTTGCACATGAGGAAACTGAGGCAAATAGTTAAGTGATTTGCCCAGGGTCACACTAGGCTAGCAGATATCTTTTGATTAGAACTCATGAAGATAAGTCTTCCTGATTCCAGGCCCAGCCCTCTATGTACTATGGTACTATGTAGCTGTCGCTTAGTTGGCTCTACAGAGACTTAATTAAACATTTAAATAAATCGAGGTTTCTTCCATGTTACTCTTGACCCCAGGAACCATTAGAAGGGTTCACCACTCCTTGGAGGTAGAAGGCCCATAGCCTTAAAAAATGAAAATAAAGCAAACCTAAAAAACTTAAAAGTGGTTACTTCTCTCATTCATCCTCCAGTGACTATACAATTAGTGAAATAAATGAAACCTTTATTTTTCATTATTTATCTTATATAAATCTTTCTGATACTGAACAAATGGCTATTTGCTAAGCTGTTAAGGAGTTGGCATTATACTGCTATTTATCAGTCTCATATTATTGAATGTACCACATTAGGACATGAGCAAAGAATTTTTGTAGCATACATCTATTAGAAAAATCACAGAATGTTAAAGCTGGAAAGAAATTCTAGAGGTTTTCAGGTTTAGAGGTTAAATGATTTGCTGAGTCCCATGGCTAGTGAGTCGCAGTCTCAGTAAGGGTGAGGAAGGTCCTAGAGCTCACATCTCCTGATGCTTAGCCAGTGAACTCTATGCTATGATAACTGCCACACAGAATGAGAAAAATAAAACAAGGCAAGGGCAAGCAGTCAGCACCATACTGATGACTTGGGTCATTGAAATCTGCAAGATCAACTGTTACCTTGGATGGAAAGGTACCATCATTGCAAGGAATGTGGAAACGGCCCCCAGAACTGGGCTTATGAGACAAGGTAGGGACCTATCAGAATGATGTTTTAGCTCTGCTTCAATATCCCTGCTTTGTTATCATATCTACTGTTCTAACTAATATGATCATTATTACCTCTATAGAAGAATCTAAGCTGCTCAAGACCATTTCTTGTCTTTTTTTATGGGGGGGGTTGCCCTTCTATATACAGTCCCCCAGCCCAGGACTGTCCATGGCATGTACTAGACACATAATGAACATTTGCTGAATTTAAATGAAAAAAATGTTAAGGATCTAACCCCATTCCTGATGCTGAAAGAATACTATTCTATGATCATTCTTTATTTACTATTTCCGCTGTTCTTTCTGCTCCGTCCTCATGAAAGTAACATTAACCGAAATAAATCATTTGATTAGTGCTTGAAACTTCCTCCTTGCTGGATAAAATTGTTTTTCATTAATCAGTTATCATCGCCCTTAGTATTTTCCCACAGAAGTAGGAAACTTTGGGATAATTATCAGTATTTTGTCATTGCTTTAATTTGTTACTAAGAGGAACTTTTCCTCATTAAGTCCCCTCTGATTAAAAGATATGATCTTTTTCTTAGTATACTTCATACTCAGAGAAGAAAAAGTGGGAGAGAACGCCTACAATTCCACACGGGTGTCACCAAGTCTCACATATGAAGTAATTATCCCATTATATAGTCCATTGCTAGAGCTATGTCTGGAATGCTGCATGCAATTTGGGGCTCCTTCTATAAAACATATATTGCTAATTTGGAAAGAATCCAGAGAGTTGTAATAATGACAAAAGACTTGGAAAACATGCCATTAGAAAGAGTTTAAGAGAATAAAATCCGAACTACCAGCAGATCAGATAACTAATGGGAAGCAGAAATAAAATTAAAATACTAGGTTGTAAAAAATCACCTAAAAGGTAAAAGGGGCTATTTGTCTTACTAGTCATATTTACAGAAATACTAGTGTTTAAATTTAAGTAAGCACACCTTTAAGCTGAAAAAACAACCAACCAATACCTGATGATAATCAGGTGAAAGGAGACATGACATTCTTGAAACACTGATGGATTTGGAGACTGAAAGTCTGGGTTCACACCTCAGCTCTGCCACATACCATGGGACATTTCTGTGGATAAGTCACCTCTCCAAGCCTCAGCTACTACATCTATAAAATGGGCATAATGCTGCATATATTTCCTACTGCAATGGATTATTGTGAGGATCAGTGTGTGAAAAGTGTTTTGCAAACTTTCAAGTAATATTAGAAAGTAAGTGATCATTAAAGAGATACAACCACCCATGACCCAGCACCCCAAGCTCTGGGTTTACACAGACCAAGTCCAAGCTTAGAAAAAGCCCTCTAAATCTCCTTGATTCATCTGGTTCCTCTCAGACTTCTCTCTGGGAAACCTTAAACTACAGATAGCTCACCATATAGGTCTCTACAGGTGAGGATAAATAGGTCTGCGTTTTCTATACAAGCACTAAGGTAATGATGTATATCAGGTTCAGGATGGTTTTTATTTCAACCCACAGAAATGGAAAAAAAAACAAAGGACTTCTCAGTAGAACATAAACAAGAGATGCAATTTTCTTCTCCAGCAAATCCCATGCTGCACCCAGTGCCCTATAGAGACCCTAAGACTCCTAGCACCACCCTATGGTTTGGACTCTCCTCAGAATGGAAACTACTCTGGGATTGCTATAAAGAGATGCCCTTGCCATCAGACCTGCACCATCTGAATACCACAGAAATAGCAGGGGCAGAGCCCACGTCTTTAGCTCACCCATAACATGGCTCGTTCGCATCTTGTTCTTCCTGATCTGGGGCACTGGGGCACATGCACAAGCCTCGTCTCCCCAAGACACTCCCCAAGTATTGCCCTGGAATTCACTTTAGCCTCTTTGGATGTTTAGATGGGCCCAGGAACTTCTGAAATTGGGGTTGAGAGAAAGGTATCCTGAATTTGGCACTATCTAGAAACCACCCTCCTTATTCTCTCAAGAAGGATGGATTTCAGATGTTTGAATACAGGAGCTCTCTTCTCAGGCTGAGTGGCTGGAAGTCCATGAAAGTAGACATTGCAGTAACGGAGTGGATAAGGTTATTCACATGTACAGGGTTTTACGCTTTAGAACTGGGTCTACTCTCAGCTCTGCTGCTCTCTGGGCTGTTCTCCAAAAGAGGCTAAAAGTGGGTAGAAGGTAAGCAGGAAAGGGAAATGACACCTATAATAGGCCACAACAAATAGGTGACTCCAATCTATAACAGTCAGAGCCAACCAATTTATCCCCAATTGATGAGAGGCATAAAGTCAAAAATAAAACTTCAAAGGTCTGTACCTTTCTAGAAGGGACTCTTACATTAATTTAGTCCAATCCTCTCATATTGCTAATGACCAAACGGAAACCCAGAGAAGTTGTTACCTGCCCAAGGTCACACAGGTATTAAGTAGCTGTGGCAAAATTTGAATCTAGGTCTTCAAATTTTGTCTACATAGTGTCAAATTCAACTCAGTAAAGTACTAGAAAGAGTACTAGATTTGAAGTCTGGGGATCTGTGTTCAAATCCTTCCCTTGCCACTTACTACTGCATCGATAGCCAAGCCACTTCTACCTAGTAAATACCTGGCTGAGAAGTAACTGATCTTCTCTGACAGACTTCTAGAATGAGTGAAGAGTTTTCTCTCCCTCTGTTCCTCTGCTCCTATCACCATTGGCAAAACAGGAGGCATTTTGTTTTTGTTCTTTAAGTTTGCTTATAACTTCTGATTTAGTGTATTTTTTCCCTTGGCCTAAAATCTATGGTCGATCATAAATCCTTAGTGATACATGTCTATGTTAATCCTATGCTGAAGAGGGCAAATGGAGGACTTCAGTAACCATCTAGAAATACAAAGAAATCAACCAGGTCAGAGATTTAACTCTGTTCACAAAGCCTGGGTTCCTAGCTAGACTCTCCACAATCTGAAGATGAGAAGAGGCTCTCATGGCTATGATTTTTTTCATTAATAGAGCCATCATTTATAAGCTTTTAAAACAGCAGACAGTGATCTAGTCAACAGCACCATAAACCCTAGACTAGAAAGCAAGCCCTCATAACTACAACCAGGTGGTTTAGCCTGTGGATGCTTCAAGCAGATCTCCTACCTCAGATAAAGGGGTAAAATAGAGGCCAGAATCAAAAGGAAGATCATGCATTCCCTTTGGCTACTTAGGGGGAGGAGAGAGACATGTTCTAGAAGGAGTCTGCTTCTCCCCTTTTCTGCTTGGAGGAAGGAATAATAATTAAAAAAAACAAGTGATTCCCCACCTCCTACCCCCACACCTCCCCCCCCCAAAAAAAACATTGATCCACAGAAAGAACTATTGGTTACATATAAAAAATGAAACATGGAGAAGGATGGGAGGAGGGTGGGAAGACAACTGGAAAATGCAGAACAGGGAGCAGGGGTAAAAAGGTTATCAAATATTTAGAAAATAGAGGCAGTGTAGAGAGTGTACATTGACCAAAAACACTTCACAGAAGAATAGCAATCCTCTTTTCTCATCTGTTTCAGTGAGAATGATCTAGGCCAGTTGTTTCCAAATACTTTCATTTTGCTCAGCCCCACTGGGGCCATCTTGGATTTGCATTTTCAGTGGAGTAGATGCTGCTTTGCCAATCTCAGTTAAGATGACAGATGGTCTATAATTATTAAGAACTCTGCCTAATGCTCTCTAAATGCTAGCTGCTACTACTACTTCTTGGAGAAGGAAATGGCAAATCACTTTTATGTCTTTGTCAAGAAAACCCCATGAACAGTATGGCCCACAAGGTCACAAAGAGTCTGATACAACTGAATGACTGAACATCACCACCAACACCACCAGCACCACCACCAGCGCCAGCACCAGCACCACCACCACCACCACCACTACTACTACTACTACTACTACTACTACTACTACAATTCCTACTATTACTACTACTAGTACTATTACTACTACTATTTATTACTGTTACTACTACAATTACTACTACTGGTACTATTACTACTACTATTTATTACTGTTACTACTACAATTACTACTACTGGTACTATTACTACTACTATTTATTACTGTTACTACTACAATTACTACTACTACTACTATTACTACTACTATTTATTACTGCTACTACTACAATTACTACTACTACAATTACAACTACTACTACTACTACTATTACTATTACTACTATTACTGCTACTACTACAATTACTACTACTACTATTACTACTACTACAATTACAACTACTACTACTATTACTACTACTGTTACTACTACAATTACTACTATTACTACTACTATTTATTACTGCTACCACTACAATTACTACTACTACTGCTATTACTACTACTACTACAATTACAACTGCTACTACTACTATTACTGCTACTATTACCAGTACTACAATTACTACTATTACTACTATTACTACTACTATTTATTACTGCTACTAGTACAATTACTACTACTACTGCTATTACTACTACTATTACTACTACTACAATTACTACTACTACTACTACTATTACTACTACTACTATTACTATTACTACTATTACTGCTACTACTACAATTACTACTACTACTATTAATACTACTACAATTACAACTACTACTATAACTACTACTACAATTACTACTATTACTACTACTATTTATTACTGCTACTACTACAATTACTACTACTACTGCTATTACTACTACTATTACTACTACTACTGCTACTACTACAATTACTACTACCAATACTATTACTACTACTACAATTACTACTACTACTGCTATTACTACTACTATTACTACTATTACCATTACTACTATTACTGCTACTACTACAATTACTACTACTACTACTATTACTACTACTACAATTCCTACTATTCCTACTATTCCTACTACTAGTACTATTAGTACTACTATTTATTACTGTTACTACTACAATTACTACTATTACTACTACTATTTATTACTGCTACTACTACAATTACTACTACTACTGCTATTACTACAATTACTACTACTACAATTACTACTACTACTATTACTACTACTACTACTACTATTACTATTACTACTATTACTGCTACTATTACCAGTACTACAATTACTATTACTACTACTACAATTACTACTACTACTACTACAATTACTACTACCAATACTATTACTACTACTACAATTACTACTACTACAATTCCTACTATTCCTACTATTCCTACTACTAGTACTATTACTACTACTATTTATTACTGTTACTACTACAATTACTACTACTAGTACTATTACTACTACCATTTATTACTGTTACTACTACAATTACTACTACTACTATTACTACTACTATTTATTACTGCTACTACTACAATTACTACTACTACTGCTATTACTACTACTATTACTACTACTACAATTACTACTACTACAACTACTATTACTACTAGTACAATTACTACTACTACTACTATTACTACTACTACTACTACCACAACTACAATTACTACTACTACTATTACTACTTCTACAATTACTACTACAACTACAATTACTACTACTACTACTACAATTACTACTACCAATACTATTACTACTACTACAATTACTACTACTACAACTACTATTACTACTTCTACAATTACTACTACTACTACTGTTACTACTACTACTACTACAACTACAATTACTACTACTACTACTACTACTACTACTACTATCATTAGACTTGTCTCAACAGAGCCTTCTCCATTCCAAAGGTGAGTGTTCTAGTTAGAAAATCTGGAAGACTTTTCAAGGATCAATTCTAACTATCAAAGTGATCCTTCCATGAAGACAAAGAAGTTACCACGGGATTTGTGGGCATTTTACGATCATCCTGAGTTCTGAAGAGATAGCTTGCCATAGTGGATAGTGGCTGAGCCTTAGATTCAAATATCATCATACATTCATATAGTACTTTATAGGCATTATTTCATTTCCTCCTCATAGCAACCTTGTGACATGGGGGCTATTGTTGTCCCTGTTTTACATAAAGGTCTGATGAACTGATTTGAATTCAAGTTATGAGCTCTGACACAAACTAGCTGTATGACCATAGTCAAGTCACTGAACCCCGCCCCCAGGCCTAGGCATTTCTTTAAGTCTATAAACTCTGTACAGAGAGCTGACTCTCTAAATAGGCAGAGGGAGGTGCCTACATCGATTATAGGCACCCATGTAAAATCAAAATGATCCTTCAGCCTTTACACTTTTTAACCTAAAAGTCACGAAACATTTCAATGCAGTAGTCTTTGAAATAATGGAAGGAACAAGAGAGATCCAGGTTTACCTCCCATCTGTGACTAAACTAGCTGTGTGACTTTGAGTAACTAACTTTCCCTCTCTGAGTCTTTTTCCTCTAAAAACCAGGGAGAATTATACTTCCACTACCGGCCTCATGGTAGGAAAGAATTTTGGATACCTGAGGAGGAAAGAGCTTTGTAAGTTTGGAGCACTACATAAATGTGAGTTGTCACTAATATGAATTAATCAAACTCTTCCTCTTGGGGAGCAATGACATCTCAATTCTGGCTAACATCTTTAGTTCCATTCTGACTTTTAGCAAAGGGATTATTCCTAGCCCATAAGAGCTCTGTGAATTACAAATTCACATAACAAATAACACTTTAGCGTTAATAAGTTGACTTCTTCAGAATCATCTCCATGATCTAGGCAATACAGGAATTATTGTACCCATTTTAGAGATAAGGAATCACAGACCCCAAAAGGGAAGGTACCTTACATAAGATCACACAGCTGGGTCAGGAGCTGCTTCCACTAAGCAAGAAGAATGTTTTCAAATCCTCCCTAACACATCCACCATAATTATAATCCTAATCACGTTTATAATGACTAAAGCCTTATTCTTTAAGTGAGCTTACTAAAGGGTAAGTGTCCAGGTCTGACAAGAGTTTGGTTTGATTTCAGAGTAGATACTTTATTTGTCCAAACTGAAATGTTCGTTTATTTAATTTAGACACTTCCAATTTTATCTTACAGGAAATCTGCAACACTCTGTCACTGAATGTACATAAGGAAGGCTTTTTAAAATTAGATTTTAATTGTGAAACCATGCTTATCACTAATACTTTGCTGTGGATTAATCCGGGTAATTAGCCTTGTAAAAAGGACATTGCCCCAAGCCTTAGGACAACGTTTTGTTTAAGGACTAAGCAACTGGTGATACATATTTTTTTCCAGACAATAATTTGTTTGGGGTTATAGATTGTTTGTTGTTTTTTGATGGAGGGAGACCTGGAATTCTAGTTTTCTCATATTCAAAAAAGGAGACTATGTACCAGTAGGGCTCTTGGTTTATCGTCCGACAACTCTCCTTATTCTAATCTTTGGATTTGTAAATGCTGATCTTTTTTGAGATGAACTTCTTGCAACAGAGCCCTTTTCTTTCTAGTGATATACTCAAGACCTAATATATCATGGGACATAACCATCAATATATCAATAAATACAGGAACTGTGATTTGATTGGTGGAACTCTAATATAAAATTTTTAAATGATTTTTATAAAGATTACCTCCTATACTAAACTAAAATAAAAATCTCTTTATGCTCAAAATATCTACATATACCTGACTTTTCAAAATCCAGGACATATCCAAAAATATTGTAAATAATTTTTTAAATTTTTTTCTTTCTTAGAGTTATATTGTGTATATACATAGAGAGAGAGAAATGGAGAGAAAAAGAGAGAAATCTCTATACATCTATGTAAAAATATTTCTTGGGGGAGCAAGATGTATATAAAAAAGAATATCTTTGTCAGAAAATTATAGATTTTTATGAAAGTTATATGTCCAATGAAGGATCTGAGATTCTATGTGAGGAACTCTTGAGGTGGGGGTGGGAACTTCCCCTCACCAACCCAGACCATCTGTGATACTGATCAGCCCAAGTGAGTTGTTTGAGGCACATAGGTGACTTAAGGGTCAAATTATGTCTTTAAGACATTCAAAACCTAAACAAAGTAGAAATATAAAATTATGAAAACAGTAGCACTTAGAAAGTTTCCTTCTTTAAAATTTAAAGTTTTTAAGCTTTATACACAAAACCAAAAATGAACACAAAGTTCCTTTTTAATTGTCTTTTTTAGTCATAAGAAATATCTAAAAAGGATTTTTCTTACCTAATGGGATATCAAAGTACAAATATAAAATATTATACAACACAGTATTCCATTTTATAATAAAATATGTCCTCGGTATAAGGAATATGTCCTAATAAAAATATGAAAAAAATCAAAGATGTTATTTTGATATTTGAAACAGGTGGACCTTAAAAAAAGGTTCCTAATTATTCTTACACTGTTGAAATTATTTTAATTTTGCATCTCAGCACATACATTTGTATGCTAGAAACAGGTGTTCATCAAAAAGACGGCGATAAAGAGATACCACTGTCAGCCGTCAGGGCTTGGAACCTAGCCTGCATGGTGTGATGACAGACAAATTAGAAAAACCCTGCTAAACATTTCTACACTTCAGAAGGAGATTACACCTTTTTAAAAAGGCAAAACATGTGGTTCAATTGCTTATTGTCTTGACATGTGGTTATGATGAAAGACGGAGTCTTAAACATCAATAGAGCTAAACTAACATCCCAGATGGGCTTCAGAAGAGGGGAATCCTACAGAACTCCACCTGCACGAAAGGCAGCTTGGAAGAAAAATGAAAGGAACGCTTTCCTTTCCCCACCCCCATTCAAGTTGTTTCTTTCTATTAAATGGGCTTTTAATGAATAACACATGGTTAGACAAACTAAGATAGGAAAGCGTTTATTAAAATTTATTTCCTGGGATGGCAAAGCTCACAAACAGCAGAAGCAGCAGACTCTATCTGTGCTTTTGTAGCCACAGATAAATCAGGTGGGGATGGGAGACCCTGTATGCAATGTTCATTGCATGGTAGGGGGCCAAGAAAACTGCCCCAGATGGGAGCCAGGACAACTGGGTTATGGTATCAGCTCCACCACAGTATTGCTGAAATATGGCAAGTCAGGTCTTAGTTTCCTCCTCTATAAAATGAGACGGTTGGGATACATATCCTCATATCTCCAACTGCCTGTTGGAGATGCCTGTTAGACATCTCAAACTTGATGTTCCATAGACATCTTATATTCGACATGTTTAAAACTGAACTCATTATTTCTACCCCCCAAAAAAACCCTCCCCTCTCTGAATTTCCCTATTACTCTCAAGAGTACCACCATCCTCCCAGTCACCCAGCCTCACAGCCCAGGTTTCATCATGAACTCTTCACTATCTCTCTCATACACCTTAGTCAAGTTCTGCTCATTCTATCTTCACAATAACTCTTGGATATTCCCGTTTCTCTTTTCTGATATAGCCACCAGCCCAGTGCAAGCCCTCATTTTCTCATGCCCAAACTACTGAAATAGCCTGCTAGTTGGTCTCGATTCCTCAAGTCTTTCCCCACTATAGTCCTCCACAAGCTGTCAAAGCAATCTTCCTAAAGTACAGGTCTGATCATGTCAATTCCATAAACACCAGTGGCTTCCTATTACTTCTAGCATCAAACATCAAATCCCCTGTTTAGTCCTCAAAATCCTTCACAACTTGGTCTCTCCAGTCTTCTTAGACTTTATTCCTTTCCACATATTATGTGATCTAGTGATGCTGGTCTTATACACATCATTCCAACTACCAATTCCAAATCTTTTCACTGCCTGTCTCTCATGGCTAGAATGCTCTCCCTCTTCATCGGTTATCAGGTAAAAATATCACTTTCTGCAAGACTTTCACAGTACTCCTTACTGCTACTTGCTGCCTTCCCTTTAAGGTTGCCTCCAGTTTACTCAATAAAAGGGTAAGTAGGGGTGGGGTGGGGGGAGAGAGAGAGACACACACACACACACACACACACACAGAGAGAGAGAGAGAGAGAGAGGATGGAAAGACAAAGAAAGAAACAGATAGATAGACAGATGATAGATAGCAGATGATAGATCATATGAGTTCCATGGAATTTCTTAGATTCTTTTAACGTAGGAATTGTCTTCTGCCTTTCCTTGTATCCCCAGGGCTTAGCATAGTGCCTGGCATACAACATTTAATAAATTTTTGTTAGCCTGGCTTGACATGATCTCTAACAGTCTATGATTTTGCTTTGCTTCTCTGGAAATAAATGCATATTCTATCTCAATAGCATAGAATAGAAACACATTTCTGTAGAGTTTCGTAGTTTAAAACCCCTTTTCTCAAAACAATTCTTTGGAGTGGGTAGTGAAAATATCATCATTCCCATTTTAATTACTTTTATTTTATTTAATAAATATGTATAATAATTAACTAATAAAATTTAATTTTAATCAGTAAATTTAATAATAATTTTAAATTATTTTTATATTTAATTAAAATTTTTAATACAAAATATTACAAGACATTTGCATCATTCCCATTTTATAGGTAAGGAAACTGAGGCTCCTGGATACTAAATGACATATCCATAATCACACAGCTAGTAAGGACCAGAGGCAGAGCCTCAGGTCTTTTGATTCCAAATGTAGCATTCATTAGATCATACCACAATGCCTCTGATTTTGAGGCAAAATGCAAATGGGGCACATGACTGATGGAGAGGTCAAAGAGTACCAACTTTTCTCGTCCTATCAAAACACATCTAGGTGCCACTAAGAGACAATCAATAATTCTTTAAAACTATGGGATGCCTAGGAATCTGTCATTTCACTCACTCATTTTAACTGTTCATTCCATAAATATGTAATGACTGCCTATTATGTGTTTGGCTCTTAGGAGGATAAAGAGGGCTTGATGGAAATTGAAATCTGGTTGTTGAAACAAAACAAGAAAAATCCAGCAAATATTTAAATAATAGTGTTTAAAAGTTTAGCCCAGAAAAGACTGAGAAAATATGTGATGGTTGTCCTCATGTATTTGAAGGATTGCTATGTGGGAAAGGATTAGGCTTGTTCTATTTAACTACAAAGGCAGAATTAGGATCAGTGAGTGAAAGCTACAAAGAGCAGATTTTAGGCTTGATGTCATGGAAAACTTGCTAATGATGAAAGAAGCCCAAACATACAAACAAGCAAGCAAAAGCAAATGATCTAACAAGCATAGGATGGACTGTCACAAGAAATGGTGAGTTTTCTGCCACATAAAATCCTGAAGTACAAGCAAGGCCATCGCATGGTTTTTTAAATTACTTTTTTCCAATCAGCAAAAATATACTCTCTCTCTCTCTCTCTCTGCCACCATATCCAATTGAAAATGGAAGAAAAGCAAAACCTCTGTTACAAATATGTATAGTCAAGAAAAACAAATTTCCCCATTGGTCCTGTCAAACAAAGTGTGTGTGTGTGTGTGTGTGTGTGTGTGTGCGCGCGCGTGTGTGTGTGTGCATGTGTTTGTGTGTGTGTATGTGTGTGAAAGAAAGAGAGAGAGAGAGAGAGACAGTGCACACGCACATAACTCATTTTACCCTCTGAATCTTTCAGCTTTTATCAGAGGTGAATAGTATGTTCATCATTAGTCCTCTGGAATCATGGTTGATCATTATACTGATCAGAATTTCCAAGTCTTTCAGAGTTGTTGGTCTTTACCATATTATTGTCATTGCAAAACCTGTTTTCCCGGTTCTGCTCACTTCCCTTTGTTTCAGTTCATATAAGTCTTCCCAGGTTTCTTTGAAATCATCCCCTTTCTTATATATAGCACAATAGTATTCTATCTCATTTATATTTCAACCACACACACACACACACACATGTGCACACATACAATTTCCAACTCTTGGCCACCACCAAAAGAGCTATAAATATTTTTGTACATACTTAGAGCTTATTTTGCTTGGGACTAATAACCTCCCTTAAGATACCTTCTTTTTAATTACACTTCTCCCTTCTCCCCTTTCTCTCCTATTTCCCTGTTGAGTGAAATATATTTGGATACCCAGCTTTGTGTGTTTATTTTCCTTCCTTTGACCAGCTCATATGAGAATCAGATTCAAGTGTGAGCTGTTCCTCCTACCCCTTCCTTCTTGTTTGTACAGATGACTACTTGCACACTCTTATAATTTTCCATAGTCATCCTGTCCCTTCCTCCACTAGTGTGTTCCTTTTCTTATTCTTTCTATTTTTCTTTTAAGATCATCATGACAGAATAGAACCATTCCCAGATCTGTCCAATTAGACTCCCCCGATGACCTGTGATGGTGATAGAGTTCACAGTGGCTACATGTATCATTTCCCTATATTAGAATAGATGTAGCTTGTCCTTCTTTAATCCATTACTACTGTTCATTCCTGTTTACCTTTTTATATTTCTCTTGACCACTGACTTTGCACTTCAAACTATCCATATAGCTCTGGTCTTTTCATCAGAAATTCTTTTAAGTCTTCTATTTCATCAAAGATCCATATTTTCTCCTATATAATCATACCCAGTTTTGTGGATAAGTTATTCTTAGCTATAAAACTATAATCCTTTGCTTTCTGGAATATCATATTCTAAGCTCTCTGCTCCTGAATTTTGTATGATTCTCACTATGTCTCCTCAGTGGCTGTTTTTTTTTTCTTTTTAGCTGCTTGCAGTACATTTTCTTTGACTTGGAAACTCTGTGTTTTGGCTATAATGTTCCTGGAAAACTCTTGGGATTTTTCATTTGAGAATTTCTTTCAGGAAATGACTAGCAAATTCTATTTCCACCTCTGGTTCTAAGACATCTGGGCAGTTTTCTTTTAAGATTTCTTGAAATATGCTATCTAGGCTCTTTTTTGGTCATGACTGTCACATAGTCCAATGATTCTTAACTTATTTCTTCTTTATTTGTGTTACAGGTCAATTGGCTTGGTTTGGTTTTTCTGTGAAATATTTTACATTTTCTTCTGTGTTCTTAGTCTTTTGATTTTGTTTTAATATTTGTCTCATGGCGTCATTAATTTCCATTTGTTATATTCTAATTTTCAGGAGTTTGTTATCTGGGTAAGGTTTTGTGCCTCTTGTACCAAATTGCTCATTCTTTCTAATTCTTCCTTCCATGATCTTTTACATTTTCTTCCCTCTAGAAATATTATTTCATTTTGAATATATTTTAACTCTTAGTTGAACCTTGCCCAATATACATTTTTTTATTTGAGGCTTTTCTTGGAGATGTTTTGGAGTAATTCTCTTCTTTTTGGTTTGTGTCTTCAGCATCTGTCACCATAACAGCTTTTTATAGAGGGATTCTTTTTTTTTATTTCCTCATTCTTCCAGACTTCAGACTTTGTATTAGGGCCAAGCTCTATGTACTTCAAAGGAAATGTCTGGGCTGGTCCTTCTATTGCTTTCTTGGGGTACCAAGAGCTGTGTTATTCCAGGACCTCAGGCTGGGCTCCACAAGTTTTAAGTGGTCTGATCCAAGACTGGGTTCCACAAATTTTAAGTGGTCTGATCCAAGGCAAAGACCAATCACTGCCCCCTGGTTGAAACTCTACAAGTTACTGGTGGATGGCCACGAGGTAATAGACTTTTTGACAGCAAACACCAATAAAAAAGATACCAGATGTTAAGGTTTGAAAGCATTGTAAAATATATTAGTGAGAGAATAGCCATACAATAAAATCATTGATCCTTTGAAGTATAAGAAAATATGTGATCGAATGTTTAAATGAGTGGTAGATATATCCCTACTGTAAGAGTTTAGATCAAGGAAAGATAATTTAAAGCTAGATTAATCACCAAGGAATAAAACCTTGAAGCAGGCTGAAATGAGGAGTCAGGATTTGGATTAAGGGAGAAGAGTAAGCAAGAGCAAAGACAGACACTCCAAAGGGCAAATGTTCTGAGGGTGATGAGAATGCCAGCTTGGTTGGAAAAGCATACTCAAGGAGTAGTGTAGTAGGAAACAAAACAGGAAAGGAGGTTTGAAGGCAGATTGCAGAGAGCTGCCATGCCAGGCTAAGGACCATGGACCTTATTCAGGAAGCATGAAAGGTTTCTGAGCAGTATGTCCCATGTCTCAGGAGAAAAGGCATCTTTGGAGGGCCAAGGAGGTACAACCTTTACATGCTGATAGAAAAATGTTTCAGAAGCTACACATGTGTAACTAAAAATGGTCTTTACTCTGTAAAGCAGCAGTCACCCCAGCGAAAATCTGCTGCAGGCTAGCAGCCTGCTTACATCCAGAATCATCTCAGTCCTACCTCACTCCACCCTGGCCCCAACATCCACACTGTCCTCTTTTCCTAGTTCAGAACGCAGGAAATCAAACCCTGTCTACTAATGTTACTTATTAATTCCTAAATAATGGGAAGTGGTTGTTTGGGAAAGCTGCCTGAATTATGTCACACAGCACTGTGATGGAGCAGCCTATCTCTCAAGGATGAATGGACCAGCTAATCAGCAAAGCCATGTTAATAAAACACTACAAAGAGTCCCCACATAACTAATTTGCAAAAGCCTGCTCTACCGTCAAATTCGATGATAAGATACACTGGTCTGAGGGTGTTCAGCAAATAGCTTATGATTGGCAAAATAAACAAACACAATACCAATCAATTCCAACCAAAATATTCCTATCTAAAGGTGGTGACTGGAGAGATTGAAAGTTATCCATTGAGAACTAATCAAGCAATAGGCCCCCACACTGCCTGCTCTTATGATGCAGGTGGCTGGGACCCAAATTAACAACCCTTCTCGGCTTTGTTGCTGCTCACTAGCAGAAGTAACAGAGAATAAACTTTGTCTCCTACTCCCCTTAAAAAAGAAAGCAACGTGTGTTCTGTGCATGTGGATTCTCATGTTACAACACTGACACTTTTCCTTTCGTTCTACAGACTTTGGAAAACTTTCCCAAAGTTAGTTCCCCAAATATTCATGGATTCTTCTTTTTTTGTTCTTCTTTTTTTAAATCATTATTTATTTATTTAATATTTTTAGTTTTCAGCATTAATTTTCACAAGAGTTTGAATTACAAATTTTCTCTCCATTCCTACCCTCTCCACCCCACTTCAAGATGGCATATATTCTGATCGCCCCTTTCGCTAGTCAACCCTCCCTTCTGTCACCCCACTCCCCCCATCCCCTTTTCCCTTACTTTCTTGTACAAATAGATTTTTATGCCCCATTGCTTGTATATCTTATTTCCTAGTTGCATGCAAAAACTTTTTTTTGAACATCTGCTTTTAAAACGTTGAGTTCCAAATTCTCTCCCCTCTTCTTTTCCCACCCACCCTCCCTAAGAAGGCAAGCAATTCAACATAGGCCACATGTGTATCATTATGCAAAACCCTTCCACAATACTCATGTTGTGAAAGACTAACTATATTTTGTTCCTTCCTATCCTATCCCCCTTTATTCAGTTTTCTCCCTTGACACTGTCCCTTTTCAAAAGTGTTTGCTTTTGATTACCTCCTCCCCTATCTGCCCTCCCTTCTATCATCCCCACTTTATTATCTCTTTCCTCCTTCTTTCCTGTGGGGTAATATACCCAATTGAGTGTGAATGTTATTCCCTCCTCAGGTCAAATCTGATGAGAGAAAGATTCACTCGTTCCCCCTCACTTGCCCCCTCTTTCCCTCCCAACAGAACTGCTTTTTCTTGCCACTTTTATGTAAGATAATTTACCCCATTCCATCTCTCCCTTTCAACCTCTCTCAATATATTCCTCTCTCATCCCTTAATTTGATTTTTTTTAGATATCGTCCCTTCTTATTCAACTCACCCTGTGCCCTCTGTCTATATACATACATACATACACACACACACACACACACACACACACACACACACACACATATATATATATATATATGTATGTATGTATATTCCCTTCAGCTACCCTAATACTGAGGTCTCATGAATTATACACATCATCTTTCCATGTAGGAATGTAAACAATACAGTTCACCTTTAGTAAGTCCCTTATGATTTCTCTTTCTTGTTTACCTTTTCATGCTTCTCTTGATTCTTGTGTTTGAAAGTCAAATTTTCTATTCAGCTCTGGTCTTTTCACTGAGAAAGCTTCAAAGTCCTCTATTTTATTGAAATCCATATTTTGCTTGGAGCATGATACTCAGTTTGCTGGGTAGATCATTCTTGGTTTTAATTCTAGCTCCATTGACTCCAGAATATCACATTCCAAGCCCTTCAATCCCTTAATGTAGAATCTACCAGATCTTGTATTATTCTGATTGTGTTTCCACAATATTGAAATTGTTTCTTTCTGGCTGTTTGCAGTATTTTCTCCTTGATCTGGGAGCTCTGGAATTTGGCAACAATATTCCTAGGAGTTTTCTTTTTGGGATCTTTTTCAGGAGGCAATTGGTGGATTCTTTCAATTTCTATTTTACCCTCTGGCTCTAGAATATCAGGGCAGTTTTCCTTGATAATTTCTTGAAAGATGATATCTAGGCTCTTTTTATGATCATGGCTTTCAGATAGTCCAATAATTTTTAAATTATCTCTCCTGGATCTATTTTCCAGGTCAGTGGTTTTTCCAATGAGATATTTCACATTGTCTTCCATTTTTTCATTCCTTTGGTTCTGTTTTATAATATCTTGATTTCTAATAAAGTCACTAGCTTCCACTCACTCCAATCTAATTTTTAAGGTAGTATTTTCTTCAGTGGTCTTTTGGACCTCCTTTTCCATTTGGCCAATTCTGCCTTTCAAGGCATTCTTCTCCTCATTGACTTTTTGGAGCTCTTTTGCCATTTGAGTTAGTCTATTTTTTAAGGTGTTATTTTTTCATTATTTTTTTAGGTCTCCTTTAGCAAGTCATTGACTCGTTTTTCATGGTTTTCTCCCATCACTCTCATTTCTCTTCCCAACTTTTCCTCTACTTCTCTAATTTGCTCTTCCAAATCCTTTTCGGTCTCTTCCATGGCCTGAGACCAGTTCATGTTTTTCCTGGAGGCTTTTGATGTAGGCTCTTTGACTTTGTTGACTTCTTCTGGCTGTATGTTTTGGTCTTCTTTGTCACCAAAGAAAGATTCCAAAGTCTGAGTCTTAATCTGAGTCCGTTTTCACTGCCTGGCCATGTTCCCAGCCAACTACTTGACCCTTGAGTTTTTTGTTGGGGTATGACTGCTTGTAGAGTAGAGAGTACTTTGTCCCAAGCTTGAGGGGTTGCACTGTTGTTTTCAGAGCTATTTCTACACAGCAAGCTCTGCCACACCAGCACTCCTCCTCCCCCAAGAACTGCCAAGCCAGACTGGACTCAGATCTTATGCAGGCTCTCCACTCCTGCTCTGATCCGCCACTTAATTCCTCCCACCAGGTGGACCTGGGGCAGGAAGCAACTGCAGCTGTAGTTCTGTCCTCAGAGCTGCACCACCTCCACTGCCTCCAGGTGGTGGCCAAACCTCTGTCCCCACAGCTTTTCCCACTAACCTTCTCAGTTGTCTTTGGTGTTTGTGGGTTGAGAAGTCTGGTAACAATCACAGCTCACTGATTCAGGGCGCTAGGGCCTGTTCTGCCCATCTCCCAGTCTGGTTGGTCTGGGCGCAGCCCATGCCGGGCTCTGCTCAGCTCCGCTCCCAGATCCGTGTGATAAACCTTACCCAGTGACCATCCAGGCTGTCCTGGGCTGGTGCCCTGCTTCCCTCTGCTATTCCATGGGTTCTGCAGCTCTAGAATTTGTTCAGAGACATTTTTATAGGTTTTTGGAGGGACCTGGGTAGGGAGCTCATGCAAGGCCCTGCTTTCCCGCCACCATCTTGGCTCCACCCCACCCCCCCATGGATTCTTAACTACTTAAATTTGTTTGTTTATTTCTTGACTTCCTCACTGACACACTCTTTCAATAACTCATGATAAGAAGGGAGGTCTGGCCTCTCAAAGGCAGTGTTGGAGGACTGTGAGCTAGAAGGCCTTCTAGGATTGTCCCAGTGAAGGATTGTGCATCTATCATTTAAGGACCAGACTACCCTAGCAAAGTTCTGAGGATCATATCATTTAATCTCGTGATGATTTTAAAATGGTGGAATAATAATAGCTGACATTTTACGGTATTTTAAGGTTCACAAAGCATTTCATACGCAATATTCTGGTTGAGCCACTGCACCCTATGAGATAAGTAGCAAAAATATTATCATCCCCATTTTACAAAGAAGGGAAACTGAGGCTCAGAGAGGTTAAATGATCACATACCTAATAATCATCGGAGATGGAATTCAAAGTCAAGTTCTTCTTGATGCGAAGTACAGCCCTCTACCTCATATGCCACAGCAACTCACAATGGCTTGCTACTAAAGCATGGGAAGCATTGCAATCTACATAAAGGGAGGGAAGATCCACACCAAAGAAATCAAAGAGCTACTAAAATATTAAAACAACAAGCATATTCAACTTTTAAGGTAACATTAATTTCCCAACAAAAAAATGTTTTTACAAAAGGGATAGGAATCACAGGAGCAGGGATTTAGAACTGGAAAGGGCCTCAGGGGCCACAGTTGGCTGTGTTCAGGCCTTTAAGTCATGCCTAACTCCCCATGAGTTAGGGGTTTTCTTGGCAAAGATACTGGAGTGGTTTGCCATTTCCTCCTCCAGCTTGCTTTACAGCTGAGGAAACTGAGGCAAACAGGGTTAAGTGACTTGCACAGGATCACACAGCTAGTAAGTATCTGAGGCCAGATCTGAACTCTGGTCTTCCTGACTCTAGGCCCAGTGCTCTATCCACTGCACCACCTCCCTCCCTTTTTGGTCTAAATGACCACTGAAGACCCTTACAACTTTTGCAGCTCTGTGATTCTTTGATGTGGTTACCACTGAACAAAGATAGCCCCAAGGCTCTCTTCTAGGCCTTCTTTATGCCTAGTTTCGGTGAGGGACTTCCCCTCCTAACGCAGATTGGTATCTATTCTGTAACATATAATCTTTTTTTTGAGATAAATGAGCACTTTTTATTTCTTTGTTTCACAAATAAACTGGCTGAAATAGTTGTTTCCTGTGGGCTAACCAAATAGACCAAATCCCATATCTTCATCAGATCCCTCCGATTCTTCCTTGGCTTGAGCTGCAGCAGCAGGTGCAGTAGCAGCTGGGGCAGCGGCTGCAGGGGCAGCCACTGCAAATGCCGAAGGGTTGGCCAGGAAGGCCTTCACCTTTTCAGCAAGTGGGAAGGTGTACTCAGTCTCCACAGCTACAGCCAAGACCTGCTTGTAGCCATTGATGATCGAGTGGGGTACTGATGCAACAGTTGGGTAGCCAATCTGCAGACAGACACTGGCAACGTTACGGACACCCTCTAAGAACCGAAGGTGCAAAGTTTCCTCCTTGATGTCCAGCACTTCAGGGTTGTAGATGCTGCCATTGTCAAGTACCTGCTGAATGATCAGCCCAAAGGAAAACGGGGAGATGTTCAGCATGTTCAACAAGGTGGCCTCGCTGGCACAAACTTTGTCCCCAGTCTTAATCAGCTACACATCACTCAAGATTTCAATGGTGCCCCTGGAAATCTTGGTGGTAACACCCAGAGCCTGGAAGAAGGAAGTCTTCTCAGGACCCAGGCCAGTGTTCTGGGCTGGCACAGTGACATCACATGGGGCAATGGCACCGGCATGGGCAGCAGCTGGCACCTTATTGGCCAGAAGCATATCCCTAATCTCGGTCAGATCTTTCTTGGTGAACACAAAGCCCACATTCCCCCGAATATGAGGCAGCAGTTTCTCCAGGGCAGGGTTGTTCTCCAGATGCCCATGAATGGCTTTGTGCATCATGGTATTTTTCCCATCAATACCACGGCCTTCCCACGGAGGGACATCCGGATCTGCTGCATCTGCTTGGAGCCCACATTGTCTGCTACCACAATGAAGCATTTTGGATAATCATCCAAAAGTTGGATGATCTTGAGGAAGTAATTTTATTTTCCAGGTAGCCCTGTCTTCCCTGGGCATCTCGAAGGTGCTTCAGGGATTGCCACGCGGGGTTTAAAGACGATGTCACTCGCACGAGGTTGCCTGGAGAGAGACTGTAATATATAATCTTAAGAGAGTTTCCTGGGGGCCTCAAGTGATTAAACAACTTGCATTAGGTCACGGTTGGTGACATGAGAGTCAGGACTTAAACCCACGTTTTCCTGAATGTAAGGCCAGCTCTCTCTATCAACTACACAGCATTTCCTCTCTAATTAATAGGAAGTTTTTCCTTGCATCAACTTGAAATCTGTCTCTCTGAGACTGCCATCATTTCTCATAGTCCTGACTTTTGGAACAAAGCAAAACAAATCTCATCCTTCTTCAGCAAGATAGCCTTTAATATACTTGTTGATAGCTACCACATCACTCCTAAGGACATAATCTCTTGGCTACACATCCTTTCACCAATCTCATCCACTCTCAAGGACTCAACTAAAATCTCTACACACATGACTCTCAGATATACGTATCCAGTCCTAATCTCTGCGGTAAACTGGCAACCAATCTATTTGAAATGGGGTCAGCAAACTATGGCCCTGACCTGCTAGTGGGCCAAGTCCAGCCCCGCAAGAGAAGAATTGTTCTTATATTTTGAAATAAAGTTTATTGTATTTAAAAACAATTGGTCCAGATTTGGCCCTTTGGCTGTATTTTTCTGACCTCTGAACTAGACTGGATATCTCCACTAGAATGTCCATTGACATAGCAAAATAAAAATGCCTAAAATAGAACTCATCATCTTCTCCTTTAAACTTACCCCTTGTCCAAACATCCCTGTTTCAATTGGTGATTGGCAAGATGGCGGTGCCTTCAGTGTCACTCTCCATGTCTCACTATCTATCCAACCCAATATACAATCAGTTTAATGATGGACTCTGTCATTTTTTTTAATTAACATGGCTTTATTGATTATTTAGTTCATTCTCTCTCAAAAGTTAGTCTGTTCTAACATAAGTTGTTGATTCTCTACTCCTCTAACATCCTCCCTATCTGTCCTCTTTGCTCCATTCAGATGCCTACCATGCTAGTATAGAGCCCATATGTATTAACCTTTTGTCTGAACTATTGTAATAGCCTCCCAACCGGTCCCCCTGTTTCTGGTCTCTCTCCTCCCCAATCCATCTTCCGCAAATCTACCAAAATAATCTTCCAAAGCATATCCCTCCCCTGCTCAAAAATATTTAGTGGCTTCAGATTGCCTCTAGAAACATAAACACCACAGCTTGATATTTAAAGTCCTCCACAATCTGATTCCCAGCTACTTTCCAAACTTATTTCTTGTTATTCCCCTTCCCCTTGACACATTCCATATTCCATACAAACTAGCCTCACTAGAAGAACTTTTTCTCTCTCTCTCTCCCTCTCTCTCCCTCTTTCCCTCACTCCTTCCTTCTCTCTCTTCCTCTCTCTCTCTCTCTCTCTCTCTTTCTCTCTCACTCTCTCTCCCTAGTCTCCAAAAGTCAATCCTCTCTCCCCCATCTCTATGTCTCTCTGCATATGCAGTTTCCTATGCCTAAAATGCACTCCCTCTTCATTTCAAGTCTTAGGATTCTGTGTTTCTTTCCAGGCATAGCTCCTGTACCATCTTCAGCGGGGATCTTTTCCTGATCCCCTTAGTTTTTAGTGATTTCTCTTTCCTCAAATTGGCTTATATTTTCTAATCTATGCGCATGTTGTTTTCCCCAAAGGAACATGGATTCTTTGAGGTCTGTGAATGTTTTCGCTATTGTCTGAGTATCCCCAGTGCATAGCTTATAGTAGGCACTCAATAAAGGTTTTGTGAATTGGGTTGGATTGGATTTAAATTGCCCTGAATTGATTTTAGCTTCTTTATCCTTCTCCCAGGCTTAGTTCAGGCTACCTTGAAGACTGATGAAATGTCCCTGAGGCCTAGTGACTTTTCAAGTATGCTAACTACCACAACCAGATCTAGTCCTCAATTTTAAACATTAATTGAAAGTGAATTCCAAACAGAGAATCATTCCTATAAAGTAACTTCCAAAGACTTATTAGGCATCAATTACATGCAAGGCATTGTGCCCAGAACCAGAGATACAAAGAAAAATAAATTTCTTTCCCTCAAGAAGCTTACTTTCCATTGGGTAGCTACAGCACATACACAGATAAACAAATATTTTTCATAAAAATATTTACTACGATCTTCCAAAATGTCTAAAGCAAACCTAAGAAAGTTTTGTTATCTCCTGGCACAAGGCCTATTTACACGAATGTATCTCGTTTCCTGTTCAGACAGTAACTTATTCATTCTCTCTGAAAATGGAAGTTGATGACAACTTTGGAGAACTCTTCACAATCTCTAACTCTGATATAAATCCATTAAGCTTGCCATGTGTTTCTGAGCATTTGCTTTGCCATTACTGTGTAGCTAATCGTAAGAAAAGCTCCTTCTGCTTAAACAAGAGCTGTTTGCCACTGTTCTCTTACTTTCCACCCACTTGATCCTCGATCAAGGTCATCCTGCTAAATGTGTTTGTGACATGACAATCACTTCCCTTTCATGGCCACAAACCATAATGTCCTAAACACAGGAATAGGATTTTATTGCAAAAGCTGCTAGGAAGAGAATTCTGACTCAAGCACAAATACCTGTAATAATAGCGAAGGAAAAACAGGAAATTATGGGCAAAGTAAATTGCTTTTTGTATAAATACTGTTTTTTTCCAAGGTCTTCTCAATGTAAAAGCCCCACTTTTAAATCACCCAAGTCCCTTCACCCTCTTTTTTTAAATTCTCTTTTGCCTTTTCAAGGCTTTACCTGCTCCTTCATTAATAGTCAAAGTTAGAAAGCAAACTAAATTAACCCTTTTCCCCAATGGCCTCAGCATCCCTACCCTCCACTGGTTAATCATCAGTCCATCCATTACAAAGGAGCTGAGACAGACAGAATGAAGAATAAGAAAAAAGAGACACCCAGGAAGAACATATATTGATTACTGCTACTTAGTTTTGTTTCTTAATACAAGGGAAAAACAGAGAACCTAGTGATATTTAGTGCTCAGAAAAGAAGACAGAGAGAGAGTACACGAAACAGAAAAAGTAGCTGCTTTCAAGTATTTGAAAGATTGTGAGGTGGAAAAGGGATTAGACTCCCTCCCCCATACCACTGGATCCAGAGGAAAGAGCTGAGTCCCATGAATAGAAGTTATAGGGCAGTAGATTTTTGTCTCAATATAAGAATGACTTTTCTAATTACTAGAACTATCCCAAATGGACTGCCTGATAAGTTAGGGAGTTCCTTGTCATTAGAGGTAATTAAGTAGAGATTTCAAGAACACCACTACCACCACTACAACTATCTCACCTTATCCTCCCCACCCTTCCACCCCAATCCACATTTTTTGACAGAGGTTGAACTCAATTATTTCTAAAATTATTACTAATGCAAGATTTCTCAGTTTCTATTACCTGAGCCCATAAGTCTTAAAACAGTAGAACAGAAAATATGCAAATGAGGTGGGGAATTGGAATAAAAATCCTTCCTCTTCATTGCTTTTAAGGAGCTCCCATATTATTTGACAGATGGCCAATTTGGAAAATTTCATAGTGGCAAAAGGTCTTTGAGATCATTCAGCCCAAATCCTTCACTTTTCTGGTCAGGAACTCCTTTTGTGTAATTATGTGCATACTTCAAGCATGTGCTAGACACTGTGAGCTTGATTGCAAAATAATGTCAACATTATTGACAACAATGGTGACACAACATTGACACACAAGAGATTTTGAATATGTGGTAGAGAGGATGGATAAGGCAGGAGTCATCAGAGAGAGAGTGCAATTCACCAAGGAAGACTTCCTGGAGAAGGCTTTCATAAAGCGACTAAAGCCCATGCACGGATCAGGGGAGAGAGGGCAGAGCATTCAGAGAGAAGGAGATGAGATGAACAAATGCACAGAAAGGGACAAAGAAGAATAACTTGGGCTGGAGTAGAAAGACTAAGCTAGGGGGTATAAAAGCACCATCCAGCTGTAGATTGTACTCTTTCTTCTACCCTGCTCAGAGAATTACAATTAGGAATTTTAATGGTTAAGGCAAGAACCACAAAGGAAACCAGGGAAAGGGGCACGAAGGAGTCATTATTTGAGAAGGCAGAGCAAGGAAGAAGGTTACCCTAGACCACCATCTGGCAGCTTCCTATTTCAATGGGAGAAACTAAGAGCAATGATCTTCTGTGTCAATGTTTCTACTGGACTTTAAGTGCTTTTAAGGTCCTTAATTGTGCCACTCTTAAAATTCTGCATCATGAAGAAAAGCCTCCTTGTCCTAACTTAGTTACATCTCTGGATGCTTCCCTCTCAGATTCACAGTCAGCAATTTTCACAATGATCAAAAAGTATCGCGTCATTTGCCACACCAGAGTGCATTTCCCTGTGTTCCTGAGGGCAGGGACAAGACAGAATTTCTACTGTTTTTTGTCCCTTTCTCTCTCCCCACCACCAACACAAACACATAGTCTACAATGCCCTAAATATAGAAGATCCTTAGAAGATGCTAATTAACCAAGTCTCAATTAACCAATACTTGATCTCAGAGTATTTGGAGACATTCCCTAAGCTGTGGGACAGAAGACTATCCTTTTTCCCCTCACTGCCTTATCTTCACTTATCTGCATACATGGACATCATCACCGCTGCCCCATCCATCCTAGGGGAATATCAGTTCCTTTAAATCAGAAACTGTCATTTTCATTTCTGTATTCCCAGTGTGAGTATAATGCCTGACATACGGTGAGCCTTTAATGAATGTTTGAATTGAGTTTTTCTAATCAATGTTCTCTCAGCTGATTCTGGGTTTTTGGAGACTCTAGAAAGAATATGTTGTTGTCCTTCCCTGTTATTGATGCAGAAGGAGACTTTTGGCCTCAGATCATTTTTCTTACTGCTTAGCAGCTACATCAAAACTTCACCACTAATGACAAACCTAAAAACATATGTCGAATTCATGTCCTATCACCTTCCCCGGGGGAAAATGTTAGAAATGTTTAAAGACTTTTCACTTCCTATCAAATAGCTACAGGCATCATACTCCTTGCCATGCCAAGTGACAAGTAGCTTAGTATATTGTTTTCTCCTTCCCTTTTTTTTAAATAAAGAAAGAAACAATCTCCCTGGGGAAATGATGGGTTCTCTTTCAACCCTGAAACAGCCAGAGGCCCATGACTTATCTGCCATGCTTGTCTAATCAAGTCTATGCCAAGTGTTGGTATTGGCTAAAAACTTGCATGTGCTAATAGCTGGGGAAAAATACTTCTAATGCTTCTTGGAACCCAAGTTACCATAAACTGAAATTGAGTGCAGGCAGACACACACTGTAAAATCCATTTACAAGCCAGAGCTGTTTATGCAAGGATTTACTAGGGATGGTAACTAGTCACCAGAGCCAGATAACAGGGCTTTACCTGAATTTCATTCCAAAAAGCTCATCAGGTTTTCCACTAATATATTTTAGCTGATTAAGGCCTGGTTTTGTGATGACACACAAAATTAATCCAAAGTTCTAGTAAAGAGAAATTTGTCATGGTGTTAGGCTTCCAGAAAAAAAGTGGAGACATTAAAACAGAAGAATTTTTTTAAATGTCTGGTCATGAATACTCACGTTTTGGGATTGCAGATAGGGAAAAATATACAGCTACAATATATGGATATGTGTATAATATGTGTAATGTATATTCAGCCCATTTTTAAAAGAGGATGTGACAGAGCTTCAAAACAGCCTTTTCATTACAGATCAGTTATAATATAATAATACAAACGACACCCTCTCAGAGGCCAACAGCCAGCAAAAACATATTTCCATTTTAACGCCTTTAGATGATCAAAGCATCCGCTTAATATAATCAGCTCAAATCCATTTACCAGCGGGCCGACCACTGTGCCCAGGGACTGTTTTCCTTTCCAGCCCTATCTATTCTGGAACAGGTGCTCTAATGGTAAATTAATTAGCGTGTGGAGATGCACCTTGTTCTCCATCTCCCCAGGCCTCTTGTGGGTCAGGGCCTTGCAGAAAATGCCATCTGGGCAGAGTTTCCCCTAGAGGAACAATCAAAGCCTGCAGACTGCAGACGACAGAGGAAGGTTCATGGGACAATTAACCTTATTAGTCCTCATTTTCCCAGTATATAGTGTGTCAACACGTTAGCTCCATAAATAATATGCTTCATAAACCCAAGAAATGGCTTTTATGCCTTGTTAAAACTCTCAAAAACCCTCTGGAAAAAAGGGGAAAAAACATTTAGTTGATTCAGATGAAATGAGAGGAACTCATTTAATTATCATTCTGGCATATCAAAACGAGGCATTGGTGGAGAAGAGTGTAACTATACAAGATGCAGATTCAAAAATCTGTTTTGAAAATTGATGACCTATGACCTATTGGATGCAGGGAGAATTAGAAGACAATTTCCTTACCAGGTTTTCCTAACATTTCTCTCCCAGGCTTAATGCCTCTTACAGATATATCTCAGAAGCATCTGGACTACTTAATTTAAGAAAATGGAGTTCTTTTGCAATTTTTATTCCTGATTCCTTCCCCAAGTCAATTCTACATGTAAGACCCTACCGTCTTGGGAATCCAAATGAAAATCTATCAAGACTATTAGCAGCCTCAGACTATCATAAATTCAACACATACTTAAGAACACATTTTTCATCACAGTAGGTTTAATTAAACACTTCACAAATGACTTTGCAACCTCATGCAAAATGCCCATCCTTTAAATTGTTCTTGAGGAATTTTGGTAAGTGTTTTCTGAGAGACAACAGGGTCAGTTTGCTTTCAGATAAATTTCTTCAAACAGAATTTCTCTTTGGCTTGATTACTATGAGAGCTACATAGTAGAGAAGATGACATGAGATGGTTAGACTAGAGTCAAGAAGACCTCTCTTTCAAGTCCCTTGTCTGACAAGTACTGGATGTACTGTCATGGGCCAGTCACTTAACCTCTCATGTCCTTGGCAAGTCTAAAACTCGTGAAGTTAGAGATGAGTTATTGGCATCCAAGGTAGGAGTTTCCAAGTTCCATACATCAATGAATTCTCATCCTGTCCATACACATACGAGTATGGATGGATTATATACAACAAACATAAACATGCATATACATATACAGTATATTTATATTATGCATGTAAACAAATGTACAATATATTTACACATACATCTGGCATTTTATGTTATACTTGAAATAGACATATACATGTATACATACATACATACACATATGTGTATATATGTGTATTGTGTGAGATGACACATATACACATATATACACACATACATATATATCTAGACAATGACTCTGGGTTTTCCATTTATCAGGAAGAGTACATGGACCACAACACTTCAAGCTATTTCAGCTACCCAGTTCAGAATCTAAATTTTCAACCTGTGAAAATGTTCTTTCAACTGCTGTCTCTCCCTCTTTTGTAGCATCCATAGACAGTTCCAGTGGGGACTCCAGAATCACCACTGGGTTAATGATGTGTTTGGATGATCACTGACAACATGAGCAGCTTTGTCTTTTTCCATTACGGTCTGTGTTGATTCACGTGTGAGTTGAAAATATTTGCAAACTGTAACTGTTTGATATTAAGGGTTGGGAACTCATCTAATTCTGCCCAAAGCTCATTCTGAGTCAGAAGCAATGGTGGAATGGCTTACTTCTTGTAAAGAATAGCTTTTTGTGTGTGATAAAATAGTCACTGGACCTTACTCAGAGTAAACTCCCACGGACACAACTTTGGGGAAACAGGCAAAACATACTGGTGTATAAAATATTACTGTTTATTATTCTTGTTCCCATTGCTTGTAGACATAGCATCATCCATTTAGAGATAGAAAGGATTCAAGAGGCCACCTAGTCCAACTCGTTCATTTTACAGAGAAGTACATGGAGGCCCAGACTACTAAAGGGATTTGCCCACTTTCACTCACGCAGTTAAGTGGGAAAGCTAGGATCCAAGCCTAGATTCTCTGACTCTAACTTCAGTGCCCTGGCCCCACCCCACATTCTTCCTCTTGCCCAATGAATTCTTTTCTCATCTGCATCATAGTCCACATTCAAACCTCCTGACACAGATTTCCTTCTGCTTTTTTAGTTGTTCCTTCTCCTTTGACTACTCCCTTGACTGAAATCATTCCTCCATTCTTAAAAACCCTACTTCATCCTCCATGACCATGAGAGCAGAGACAGTCTTCAAGCACCCTTACTTACTTTTCTAGAAGGAACACTAGACAACACTGGAGCATAGATAACAGACAATTGGTCATGGCAACAGAACAAATAATTCACATCTGGCACACAAAACATACATCACACAAAATCTCTGAGCAAAAGAGAGATTTATTAAGCACTTATTTGTCAAGTCAAATCGACTAGTATTTATTAAGCACCTACTAGCCAGGCACTATGCTAAACCCTGGGGATACAAAGGAAGGCAAAAACAGGAACGCACAGTCTAATGGAGAAGACAGATGTCAAACAACTATGTTCAAACAAAAAATATGCAGGATAAATTGGATGCTGTCTCAGAGGGAAGGCACTAAGATTAAGGAGGACTGGGAAGGCTTCTTGCAGAAGGTGAGACTTCAGCTCAGACGTGAAGGAAGTCAGGGAAGCCAGGAGGTAGCAATGAGGAGGGAGAATGCTTCAGGCAGATGGACAACCAGTGAAAACAGTCAGGAAATGGAGAGCTGTATGTTAGAAATGGCAACACTGCCAGCATCAATGGATCAAAGAGTATATAGAAGGGAATAAGATGAAAGAAGACTGAAAAAGTGGGAAGGTGCCTGGCTATAATGGACTTTAAAATCCAGAGGGTTTTATATTTATTTCTGGTGGTAACAGAGAGCCATTTATTGAATAGGGAAGTGATGTGGTTAAATCTGAGCTTTAATATCACTTTGACTGTTGAGTAGAAGGTGGATTGGAGTGGAGAGAGATGAAGCAAGCAGTCCAAAAAATGCCCTATCTGCCAGACACTGTGCTAAGTGTTAGGGATACCAAAAAGGTAAAAACATGGTCCCCACCCTCAAGGAGCTAATAATCCCATGGAGACTATACAGAGATTCAAGAGATAGATGACAGATAGATACATACATACATACATACATACATGGATGCATAGATAGATTTGTCAGAGTGAAAGCACTGGTAATAAAGTACAGGGGGAGAATTAAGAAATAATCAAGAAAGGTCTCTCAAATAAGGTGGGATGAGTTGAGTTTTGAAGGAATCCAGAGAAACCAGCAGGTCGAGGTAAGAAGGGAGACCCAGCCCTCCAACCGCTATACAACCAGTTGCCTTAATACATATAAATAACTAGGTATCTCCATGATATATACACAGTAGATGGAAGGGAACCTGAACAGGATTAATGAACAATAAATAATTAATAACCTTAGTTCAAATCTATCCCCACAATGCAGCCGTGTCCCCTAATTCAGTGCCACTATTATGATTCTATTTCCCTGAATTCAGTTTCTTCACCTGTAAAAGTACTGGATTGTCATTAGAGAAGCAACTAGGTCAAATGGAATGAGTATTCAACACAGAGTCAGGAGAGACTGAGGCTTGAATCCCTTCTCCTAAGTTTGCTCTCTAGTTCAATGACCTTGGTAAAATAGAAAAGGCAAAATTTAAAAGATTTGGTTTGTTGAGAATAAGGATGAATACAAATTCATAATTTATCTTCCTTTTCCCTTAAAAAAAAGAGTCTTGGTAACAGTCTTGGTTGAAATCTTCAGAGTCATGGGAATAGTATTCAGTTCTTCCATTTTAGGAAGGACATTAATAAGCGGAAGAGCATCCAAAGAAGGACAAATACAATAGGGAAGGACTCCAAGTCTGAGCCATATGAATAGTGGTTGAAATAACTGGTTTAGTCTGGAGAGGGGAAGATCAGAAGGAACATGAGAGTTGTCATGAAGTATCTGAAAAGCTGCCAAATGAAGGCAGGATTAGCTAGTTCTCTTTGTCCCCCATGGGCAGAACTCAAAGAAATGCATGTGAAATAACAAAGAAATAGATTTAGGCTTAATGTCAGGTAAAATGTCCTAACGACAAGTGCTATCCAAAAGTGAAATGGTCTTCCCCAAGACCCAGTAGATTCCTTTTTATTGGAGGTCTTTAAGCAAAGGCTGGATAAGCACCCTATAGTTATGTTTCTGAAGGGATTTTTGCCTAGGGACTGATTGAATGTAGCAACTAACTAATGGAAAAAAATTGGTAAGTATTTACTATGTGCTGAGCACTGTGTTAAGTGCTAAAAAAAAATAGAAACTCAGAGAGAATCCCTGCCCTTAAGGAGCTTACATCTTAATGGAAGAGACCACACATAGGAGATTGGGGGCCTGGGAGGGCACTTTAGTCTGAAAGTTACCAGGATAGAGCATGATACCAAAGAGAAGTAGACTGATACACCCCATCCAGGATCAGTGGCAGAGTTCTCTTGATCGTGCTTCTTGAGTCCAGAACTGGAGGAGAGAGAGAAGAAGGAAAGGCTACTCCCAGTGTGGCAAGATGATTAGCAAGAAGGCTGAGGAGGAAATGGTCAGAGAGAAAGAGTGAAATCAAGTCTGGCTGAGGTATTCCAGGAATAAACTGCCAAAAGCAGCAGTCACAAATCTGGGGAGTGGCGCTCCAGGTCAGACGTTCTTCCAGGCCATGGCCTCTAGTTATCTGCACAGCAAAGCTAGTTGGACCAAATAACAACTGTGGTCCTTCATAAAACTGCATTTCTGTGGTCGCAGAGTTGAAAGTAGCAAGAAGTAGCTGTAGCTGGTAAGAAAACACTTTATGCTTCCTACTCCCACAGGTAATCCAGCTTATTCTGGGGGTTGACCACAACTTATACCCACCAGCCAAAGGAAGCATAGAGCTATCTCAATTAATCTAACAGCCAGCCATGAGGTGACAGGGAATCATGGCAAACTAAGAATACTTTTAAATATTCTCTCTGCATCCAAGCTATTTAGCTGCTGGAAATATTCTCCTTCTCTGTTCCTGAACTAAAGAAGTGGAAGGAACAGCGGGGGAGGTTAACAGATGCATCTGGAAAAAAAGAAGAGACACTAAGAAAACATGCAGAGGAGAAGCCATAGGGGACAAGATACAACAGGGACAATTCACTGAGGCAACTAGAAGAGGTGAATAACACAGAAGACAGTGCTTAGCCAAGTAAATGAAGCAGAAAAGATATACTCAGAAAAGCAAGCATTTCTCTGCACTCCAGAAATATTTACCAAGAGCAAGTGAGACACATTAAAGACATCCTAAGGCTGTTAAGAGATTTGTCCTCATAGAGAACTTAAAGGAATACTTCAACTTTCCTTTCTTAGTCATTTGATGTCCTTACTAAGTCTCATCCAATAAAAACATGCCACATTCATCCCAGCCTCCAAAAAAACATACAACAAAAGAGCACCAGATTGAATAAGGATTAAGAAATAAAGAGCTCCAAATGAACGTAGAGCTTAGAGATAAAGTGTACCAACATAAACAAATTAAAGAAGCAAGGAAGGAATTACTTTTCACACCTAAAGATGGGGAAAATTCAGAGCACTGGAGAAAAGATTTGGAAGGAAAACAAATGGAAGGTGCAAAATCTTACCCAAGTAATGGGCTCTCTGAAAATTAGAATAGAACAAATAGAACTCAATGCCTCTAAGAGGTGACAAGAGATATAAGAGCAAAATGAAAAAAAAACTGCAAAAAGAAAATACATGGTATCTCCAATTGAAAATAACTCACCTAGAAAACAGATGAAAAAGAAATAATCTGAATCATCAGATTATTTGAAAATCATCTCCCCTACCAAAAAAAACCCTCATTACAGTATTTCAAGAAATCACAAATGAAAACTTCCCAGACCTATTAGAACAAATGGTTAAAAGAAAAAAAAAAGAAAAAGATAGACTCCACTAGGAACTTCTTAAAAGAAACCTCAAAATGAGGACTTACAGAAATATAATAGCAAAAATCCATAGTTTTCAGGTTAAAGTAAAAAACACTACAAACAGTCAGATAAAAAGAATTTAAATACTAAGGAACCACAGTGAGGTCATACAAGCTTCAGCAGCAACTGCTTTAAAAATAGAAGGGCTTGGAACACAATATTCTAAGAGACAAAATAAAAAGACTTACAGCCAAGAATGACTTAATCAATAAAATTGAATATAAAGGAAAAATATAGAGGAAAAATGGGCCTTTAAAGAAGTAGAGGATTTTCAAACATTGCTGATGAAAGGATGAAAGATTGAGAATGTAAGAAATGTAAACACAAGAGTCAAGAGAAAACAAAAAAGGTAAACATATTAGACTAAGAGTTCTCAACTTGAAATCCATGAAAGGGGATCTCTAGATAATTTTCTGGGAGTCCATGAACTTGAATAGGAGAAAAATACATCTTTATTTCAATGTAATTGATTTCCTTTGCATTCCCACATATTTTATTTTTATACATTTAAAAACACTACCATAAAAGAGGTCCATATATTTCACTGCCAAAAGGGTCCACAATAAAAAAATTCCAAAGGTTAAGAAGCCCTGTATTAGAATACTTGGAAAGGACTGAAGAATTAGGAAAAGATCTCATTCTAGTGGGAGAAATGAAACAAGTATTCTCTCAGAACTTTAATGTCTTTAAGAATTATAGAGGGAGTCCAATAAGACAGAGGACTTGTGACAGGGGGGTTATTCTTTTGTAATTATCTCAACTAAAGGAAAGCAGGAAAAAGAAATACACTAGGGAAGAATGGGAGAAGAAGGGATTAGAATTTAATGTTTCACACAAGTCGAAGTGTGCAAGAAAAAGACTGCAAAAAACGTAGTCAACACATGAACCTCACTTTTGCTGAACAAGAATGGGATGAATTCACCCATAAAAGAGAAGTAACTAGTAGAGTATATTTAAAAACAGAAACCAACAATATGCCATTTGCAAGAAATACTTGAAACATTATGAATCACAAAGAATTAAAATTAGGATAAAGATCAGAAATTATGCTTCAGGTATACTCAAAAAAGCAAAGGTATCAATAATGATATCAAAAAAGGAAACAAATATTGGAATGATTAAAAGAAGAAAACAAGAACATTGCACTATGTTTAAAGTCAACATAGAGAAAATAAGATTAGTGTGCATGAGTATATGTATGTATAGATGTGTATAGCAATAATAATATAACACAGAAAGAGAGGTGGATATAGAAATTCATGTTATCTAACTGGAAAGCAGGAAGTGAAAGGGCTAAGAAAAAGGTGAGGGTGTGATAAGAGGAAGAGTAGATTGAAGGAGATTGTGGTCAGAAGCAAAACAGACTTTTGAGGAAGAGACAGGTAAAAAAAGAAAAAGATAAAAAGAAGATAATAAGATGGAGGGAAAAACACAGTTACCACTCATAACCAGGTGAAAGTGAATGGGACAAACTCACACATAAAACAGAAGAGGATAGCAGAATGGATTAGAAACAAGAATACAACAAATATGTTGCTTGCAAGAGGCATGCTTGAAAGAAAAAAGACACACAAACATTTAATTAAAACAAGGGACTGGAGTAGAATCTTATGCTTCAGCTGAAGTAAAAAAAAGCAGAGGTAGAAATCATGATCTTCTAGGACAAAGCAAAAGCAAAAATAGATCTAGTTAAAAGAAGTGAAAGCTCCATTTTGCTGAAAGGTACCATCAACAATAAACAAAACTGAATACAGACAATATCATACTGAAGATATATGTCCCCAATTGCATAGCATCCAAATTCTTGAAGGAAAAGTTGAATGAGTTACAAGAAGAAAGAGACAGTAAAACTATACTCATGGAGACAGTAATTCACCCCTCTCAGAATTAGATAAATTGTAAACAAGTTAAGGAGATGAATAGAATTTTAGAAAAATTTGATGATAGAACTCTGGAGAGTATTGAATGGGAATAGAAAGGTGTATGTCTTTTTCTCAGATGTTATACCACCTTCACAAAAATCAGCCACATGTTAAGGCATAAAAACCTTATAAACAAATGCAGAAAGGCAAAAATATTGAATATAAACTTTTAGGACCATAATGAAATAAAAATTACATTCAATAAAAGGTCTTTAAAGCATAGATTAAAAAATGAATTGGAAACCAAATAATCTAATTCTAAAGAACGAGTGAGTTATAGAACAAATCACAGAAGCAATCATTTTATTAAAGATAATACAACAATGAGACATTATACCAAAATACGTGGGATGTGGTCAAAGCAGTAGTTAAAACTGTATCTCTAAGTGCATACATCAATAAAAAAGAGAAAGATCAGATTGATGAATTGGACATATAACTAAAAAGTATAAAAGAACAGATTTTAAATTCCCAATTAAACACCAAAATAGAAATCCTGAAATAAAAAGAGATGTAAATAAGAATTGAAAGCTAAAAATTGAACTAATTAGTAAAACTAGAATATGGATTTTTGAAAAAAATAAAATAGATAAACCACTGACTAATTTGATTTTTTAAAACAAAAAAAAGTTACCAACATCAAAAATGAAAAGGGTGAATGCACAATCCATAAAGAAGAAATTAGAGGAATTATTAGCAGTTATTTTGCCCAACTATTTGTTAATAAAATTGATCATCCAAATGAAATAGATAAATATTTATAAAAATATAAACTTCCCAGATTTATAGAAGAGGAAATAGACTACTTAAATGATGCTCTCCTAGACAAATTGAACAAGCCATAAATGAACTCTCTAAGAAAAAATCTTCAGGACTAGATGGATTTATAAGCAAATTCTACCAGACATTTAAAGAGCAATTAATCTGAGTTTGGGAAAAAAAAGAGAAAGGAGTCCTACAAAATTCCTTCTATGACAAATCATGATTTTGATTCTTAAGCCAGGGAGAGCTAAAACAGAGAATTAAAAATAAATTATCTAATGACTATTGATACAAATATATAAATAATATACTAGCAAGGAGATTACAGCAATATATCATAAAAAGTATATGCTATGATTAGGCTGTATTTATACCTGGAATGCAGAGCTGGTTCAATATTAGGAAAACTATATAATATCAATAACAAAAACTACAAAATCATTTTATTATATCAGTAGATGCAGAAAAAGCTTTAAATAAAATGCACTACTCATTTCTATTAAAATACTAGAAAGTTTTTCTTAAAATGGTAGTATCTATCTAAAACTAAGACTGAGCATTATCTGTTATGGGGATAAACTAGAAGCCTTTCCACTAAGATCAGGAGTGAAACAAGAATGTCTATTATCACCATTTTTATTCATTATTGTACTAGAAATACTAGCTATAGCAATAAGAGAAGAAAAAGAAATTGAAGGAATAAGCATAGGCAATGAGGAAACAAAACTGTCTCTTTCTGCAGATGATAAAATAATATACTTAGAAAACTCTAGAGAGTCAGCTAACTAGTTTCGACTAGCTAGTCGAAACAAAACTTCGGCAAAGTTGCAGATATAAAATAAACCCACACAAATAACTGACATTTCTATATTTTGCTAACAGAACTTAGTAGGAAGACACAGAAAGATAAATTCCACTTAAAATAACTGCACACAACATAAAATACTTGGGCATCTGCTTGCCAAGATGCACACAGGAACTATATGAACAGAATTACAAAACACGTTTCACACAAAGACGAAATGAATAATTGGAGAAAGGGTATTTGCTCATGGGTAGGCTGATCCTATTTGATAAAAATGACAATGCTTTCTAAATTAATTTATTTATTCAGTGCTGTATCAATCAAACTACCAAAGATTATTTAATAGATCTATAAAAAATAATAATAGTATTCATCTAGAGCAACAAAACGTCAAGAATATCATGGGAATCAATTTTTTCAAATGTGAAAAGGGGGTCTAATAGTACCAGATTTCAAACTATATTACAAAATGGTAATCTTTGAAATACTTTGGTACTAGATAAGAAAGAGTGGTTGATCAATGGAATAGATTAGGTACACAATATACAGAAGCAAATGAGCCCAGTAGCCTAGTGCTTGATAAACCCAAAGATTCTAGCTACTAGGGCAAGAACTTATTATTTGACAAAAACTAATGGGAAAACTGAAAAGTATCCTGGCAGAAGTCAGGCATAGATCAACATTTCACATTAGATACCAAGATAAACTCAAAATATAAGCTGGTGTCATAAGCAAATTAGGGGAGCATGGAAGAAATTATATGCCAGAGCTATGGATGGGTGAAGAATTCACAGCCAGACAAGAGATAGAAAAGTTCATGGTTGGCAAAATGGATAATTTGCACAAACAAAACCAATGCATCCAAAATTAGAATAAAAGTAAGAAACAGAGGGGAGAATTTTTGAGACCAAAAATGGTCTCATTTCTCAAATATATAGAGAACCAAACTAAATTTTTAAAAATAAGCAGTATTCCCCAATTGATAAATGGTCAAAGGATATGAACAGGCATTTTTCAGAAGAAATCAAAGCTATCAATAGTCATATGAAAAAGTCTAAATCACTAATAATTAGAGAAATGCAAATGAAAACTACTCTGAGGTACAGTGTCACTTGTATCAGATTGGCTAAGATTCAGAAAAGGAAAATGACAAATATTGGAAGGGAGGGGAAAATAGGCATCTTAATGCACTGATGGTGGAGTTGTGAACTAGTTCAACTATTCTGTAAAACAATTCGGTCCAAAGGCCTATACAATTCTGCATATCCTTTGATCCAGAAATACTGCTACTAGGTCTGTAGTCCAAGGAGAACAAAGAGAAAGGGAAAGAACCCATATGTAAAAAAAATATTTATAGCAGCTCTTTTTGTGGTGGAGAAGAATTGGAAAGTGAGTTTATGTCCATCAGTTGGGGAATGACTGAACAAGTTATGTCATATGAATGTAATGGAGTATTACTGTGCTATAAGAAATAATGAAGGGGATGGTTTCACAATACCTGGGAAGACTTATGTGAACTAATGCAAAGTAAGCAAAATCAAGAGAACAATTTACACAGCAACAGCAACATTATAAATATTATCAACTGTGAAAAACTTAGTGACTGATTAATACAATGATCTACCACAACTCCAAAGGACTCATGATATAAAATGCCATCCACCTCCAGAGAGAGAACTGATCGAGTCTGAGTATAGAATGAAGCATATTTTTCCTTTATTTTTCTTGTTTTTTTTCAGAACATGAATAATGTAGAAATATGTTTTGCATGACTTCATATTATATAACAGGTATTGTATTTCTTGCTTTTCAATAGTTGGGGAAAGGAGTAGAGGGAGGGAGAAAATTTACAATTGAAAATAAAAAAAAATTTAAAAATAACTATAGTTAAAATAAAATATTTGGGAATCTACTTGCCAAGATACATATAGGAGGAACTAAATGGACACAAATAAAACATTCCTTACACAAATAGACGCAGGTCTAAAAATTGAAGAAATATTAATTGTTCATAGGTAGGCTGAGCCAATGTAATAAAAATGACAATGCTACCTAAATTAATTTACTTATTCAGTGTCATACCAATCAAACTAACAAAGAATTACTTTAGAGATTACTTTAGAAAAATAATAACCAAATTCATTTGAAGGAACAAAAGGTCAGGAATATCAAGAGAATCAATGAAAACAGTGGCGAGTAAAAAGGCCTAGCAGTGCCATATCTCCAACTATACTACAAAGTCAGAGTCACCAAAATAATTTGGCACTGGGTGAAAAAGAGAGCTTGATTAGTGGAACAGATTAGGTACACAATGAACAAATGAGTATAGTAACCTAGTTTGATAAACCCTTAGAATCCCCCCCTTTTGGGGCATGAACTCCGTATTCAACCAAAACTGATGGGGAAAACTGGAAAGTAGTGTGACAAAAACTAGGTATAGACAAATGTCTCACACAATATACCAAGACAAGTTCCAAATGGTACATGGTTTAGACATAAAGGATGACATCATAAATAGAGGAGGAGGGAAGAAATTACCTGTTATATTTATGGATAGGGAAGCAGTTTATAGACACAAAAGTGAAAATGGATGCTTTTAAATACATAGAATTAAAAAGGTTTTGCCCAAACCAAACCAATGAAGGTGAAATTGAAACAGAAGGATAGTGAGGACAAATCCTTGCAGCCAGTTTTTCTGGTAAAGGTCTCATTTCTGAGACATATAGGGAACTGAATCAAAATGATAAGAATAAGATCCATTCACCAGTTGATAAATGGTCAAAGGTTATGAATAGGTAGTGTTCAGAGAAAGAAATCCAAGCTTAGCCATACAGAAAAATGCTCTAAATCTCTAATAATTAGAGGAACACAAACAACTCTGAAGCTCCATGTTAACCTATCAGATTAACAAAAGTGACAGAAAAAGGAAAATGACAAATACTGGAAGGACTATGGGAAAACAGGCATATTAATATCCCATTGGTGGAGCTATGAACTGGTCCAGCCATTCTGAAAAAACATTTGGCACTATGCCCAAACTTTTATTAAAGTATACATACTCTTTGACCCAGTGATATTTCTAGTAGGTCCATACCACAAAGAAATCAAAGAAGAAAATGACCCATACAAACAAAAATTTTATAACAGCTCTTTTTGTTGTAGCAAAGACTTGAAAACTGAGGGAGTACCAATCAACTGGGGAATGGCTGAATAATTTATGATATTGGAATGTGGTAGAATAATATGGTACTATAACAGCAAGGACCCTGGCACATCCAGGATGGCCTGTTAGCACAGGTTCTTTGATCTGCTTTTAAAGGAAAGATATCTTTAAAGGGGTTAACAATCTTCTTTTAATTACATTCACTAGTTCAGGGGAAAGGTCAGCACCCTGAACATGAAGAAAATATAAGCAGAGAAAGGTACAAGCAGAGAAAATACAAGCAGAGAAATTAGCACAAACATCAACAGACAGGGCTCAACTGTCTGATCAAAGTAATACAACCACCTATATATACCACCAGATCAGGGGAGCACCACTACATCTGAGTAGTTGGGAGGCTCTGAACAAATGCCTACTCAGAGTCCCATCCAGGGAATCAAAAGGTGCTTCTCATGAGCAAGCCCCCAAACCAAAATGCCAACCTCAGAATATATACACACTTCTCAGAGCCAGAAGGCATCACAACCCTCGTGACTCAGTGCCTAACTGCCTTAGTACCAAAAGGTGTGAAAGCCTTCCTACAAGCAAGCCTCCCCATAAGCAAGCTCCTGTTTAAGCAAGTTCTTCCCCCAATGGGCTCTACATGATTCAGGATGTATCACAGCTGTGAGCTGGGTAACAGCTCAAAGCAGCAAGACATCCATGATTGAAATACCTGTGTTCCTTTGGACCTGGGAACGCGGCCCCTGTTCCAGGAAAAAAGGGGACACATGTGGTCACATAGGCCTAGTAATGGATGGGGAAGATCTTCAAATTCCATTAACATTACAAGTGCTGAAAGAAATGATGAAGGGTATGGTATGTGAGAAACCTCAGGAAATTTTTATCAAATGACACAAAGTGAAGTAGAACCAGAAGAACAGTTACTCATTAACAACAATTTTGTAAAGACAAGCAATTTGACGGATTTAGGAACTCTGATCAATACAATGGCTAACCACAGTTCCAAAGGATTCGTGATGAAACCTGCTATCCACCTCCAGAAAGGGAAGTGATGGACTAAAAATTACAGATTAAGGCATTTTTTTACATGACTGATGTGAGAATTTGTTTTGCTTAACTAGAGATATTTGTAATAGATTATGTTTTTCTTGCTTTCTCAATAAGGGGCAAAAATAGGGTGGGTAAGAAGGAGAGAATTCAGAACTAAAAATAAAGCAAAATTTACAAATGAAATATTTGTTGCCCAGAACTGATGCTTCAGGTGTGGCCTGACAAGGAAATAGAAGAAAAGCAGCGTACCTCCTCTGGGAGGCCTTTCCTGGTCCTACCACCACCAGCTGCTAGTGTATTCCTCTTTATGTACCTTTCATCTATATAAACTCTATATATTTTGTATGTACTGATTTATATATGTTGTTTCCCCCATAAGAATGTAAGCTACTTGAAAGTATGACTTGATTTTGCTTTTTCTTCCTATTCTAATGGTTCACCACAGTGCCTGGCACAGAGTAAAGTACTCAATAAATTGTCAGTTGATTGATAGATCCTAGACATTATAGTTATATTCATGCATAAAATTGTATTTGTTTTTTTAAGATGCCACCACACATTGTTAACTAAGCTTGCAGTTCATTGGCTCTGCCCTCCCCCGTATTTTTTTGTCAAAAACATTGTCATTTCTTCTCTCCCCATTCTGTACTGGTGCAGTGAATATGCCTAAAGAGTACAGTGGGAAATGATCTGAATTTGGAACATGAGAACTGGAATTCAGATTCTGGCTCTGGTAGCTGTGTAACCAACCAAGGAAACCTGTGCACACATACATTACAAACTTGCTAGTTCTGCCTTTTCTGGTTTAATACTAGTCACAGATAATAACGTTCAAGAGCATTGCAGTCCTCCCAGAGAAGTCTTTATTCCAGCTATAGGATTATAGACTTAGAACTCAGGACCTCAGGAGTCACTAGATTCAATTGCCCCATTTTACAGATGAAGAAACTGAGACCTTGAGAAGGCCACTGACTTGCTTGACATCACAAAGGTGCTAAGCGATGGAACCAGGATTTGAACCCAGGACCTCCGACTTCAAATCTCATGTTCTTTCCACTTTGTTTTTGCACTGGATGACATAGAAGGATCATTCATTTTTGAATGTGGTCACTCAAGTCTGCCAATCTATATTATTATCCACTTTACATTTCTCCTTTTCCACAAGGATACAATGAGAGACTCTGTCTAGTTCATTGCTAAAATGCAAAGAGACAATATCCGCCACATTCTCCCAATCTAACGTTCCAATAACCCTATCAAAAATGATGAAGAGCCCAGTTAGTCATGGCTTATTTTAGTGACCCCCACTAAGGTTGTAATTATCTCTGTTTCCCCTTTTGAGTTTTTACAAAAGCTAAATAGTCTCTTATTTAGGGTAAAAATCTCGGCAAACTACTTCACCCTAATTCTTTTAGAAGTCCATGGACTTCATGGGTGCAATAGAGTTCAGGTAATTCTCCTGAATATAGGACTTCTACTACGGGGTCATCATAATCTCTCCCTGCTAATACTGTACAAGAAATCATAGAATCATGGAATATCTTGTTTGGAAGGGACTTCACAGAGAGACCATCTTGCCCAACCATCAACTGAACAACAAGATTCTCGACATACTCTGGTGGCCATCCAGCCTTTACTCATGTGTCCTGTGAATCTAAAGTGAGACTGGAAATGATAGAATTCATCCTGTTTCTCCTATATCAACTCATTCATCACATAACAGTCTCATATTTTAAATACTACCAATTAAATTAATGTAGGTCCTCTAAGAAATTGTGATTCTTTCCTATTTTTCCCCTTTCTACCTTTCTGTACTGTCACTGTGGAAAAAAGGACTAAGGACCTTTTCAGATGAAGAATCTGATTCCTGGGTTTTTTCCTTGGCCAAAGCTTTCATCATCAAGAGGTCAATTTTTCTGGTGATAAGCCTCTCCTTAGCAACCCTTTTTGAAATTCCATCTATGAAAGACCTGGAGATAGGGAAAATCTTCCCTTAAGGACCCTGTTTTGTAGCTTTTCCTTCCCACCCTGTTCCTTAAATAGCTGTAAATGGGGACATGTCACGAGCCACATCTTTTTACATTCAAATTGGCCTTCCCTTCGGGAGGCCCTGTTTTCAGGTGCCCAGGCTTGGTTTTTGTTTGAAATGTGCTGCTGATGGCTTTGTAGTGTTCCCATTGCTATTAACTGCCTTCTTGTACCTCACAATACTCATATCACAAAAGATATATTAATGGTAGATAAATATGCTACCCAGTTTAACCAATTACATGCCTGCTAGAAAGCAGGTAATTTGAATTAAGTGACGTGTGCTAAAAAAAAAAAAACAACCAGCTGATTGTTAGCTGTCTGATTAAATGAGGAGCTGAATTTAGTAAGAGATTTTGATTTGACATACATATGTACATATATAAGGTATATGCATATATATTTCATATCTGTGCAAAATATGTGACATGTAAAATACATAATGTAATACCTGTTATATATCATATGTCATATAGTTATATGTAAAATATAATGTGTAAAATATATAAAATATATCTGTATATACTACACATATGTCTATTAAATCAAAATCTTTGCCAAATATATATTATGTAAAAATGGTACATAAATATATAAATGCACATATTATTTACATACACACATACATACACAAAGGCCTATAGTTGTGTGTACAAGACATAGCATCTGAAGCAGAGTTATTAGAAGATTTCGAAACTGGCCTTTGTAAATAATAATAATTTAAAAATGTAAAAGCAAATACAAATGGTTGGTAGAATTAAACTTCCATGAAAAGAGTTGAAGGCCCTGGACTTAGCTGAAAGAAAATGCAATGCGCCCCTGTGATTTCTTAATTGGAATTATCTGATTCCCCTCATTTTTACTTGGGCCCTGCTCGAGTTGGGTATGAGACGGCAGCAGGCTAAGTCAGAGCCAAGGAAACGTGTGGGCCAACATAAGGCCTCTTGGGGGCAGGAATCAGTGTGCTTAAAATATGAGGATTTGATAGAGTTAACACTTGCCCTCAAGCAGATGGTTTTGAACATCCTGTCAACACTGTCAGTGATTACCGAAAACAGATTCTTGTTACAATGATAGTCCCTCTGGGACCCGAGTGAAGAGCTTTCTCACTCCAGAGTCTCAGCTAGGAGGTGTAAAGCGTGTCATTTCCAGGATCTCCCTTCAGCTGTGAAACTGTAAATGCTCCTGAGCTGTGACTTAATTTGGGGCCTTGTGACAAGATTCTAGATGGGGGGGGGGGTAGATTTCCCAACCGCTTTACATGTCCTTCCATGCCAGGCCACTTGCTGTATATTTGACTTGTGAGTCTCAACCTATAAAGCAAAAGACTGAGAAGTTAAAGATGGTCAGGCAGACAAGGAAAGACAGAGTGGGAAATGCTAAATTTTAAATGGATATGTTTAAGGAATATTTTTAAGTTTATTTTTTCTATAGACTTTAAGACCTTTTGCTTGAGGTAGAAAAATAAAAAAATTCTTCAGTTAAAAAAAGAAACACCTATAAAATAATATTTGTGTGAAATCATCCCTGTTAAATTCAAAGCAACTTTAACTATTCACATGGTAGGAATGGGGGTGTAGTACAGACATAATACTACAGTATTCAGCTGACTACTTTCCAAGCAGAGAGCTAACCATCTAACTATGGATGACTGTATCAATCAGCATCAACCAGAAAACATTTTCTGAGTTCTTTCTGTGGGTCCAGAATTCTAGTTCTAATCTGGAGGAGGGGGTGATGCCATTTCCAAGGAATGAAATGTTTCCTGTTCTGTAATAAATCTGATGCCGGCAGAACTCATAAACCAGATGAAAGTCCCAAGGGACATCAGAACTGGAAGAGACTTGAGAGATGAAGAAGGGAACTGAGGACCAGAGAAGGGAAGATCACACAGCAAGTTAGTGAGAGAGCTGGGACTAAGGCCAGGTCTCCTCACTTCCAGAGCCCTTTCTATTATTCAAGGCTGAGTCTTAGATTTGGAAGGGACAATAATGATGAATCATTGCTCCCAAGTTATACCTGCTTCAAAGGGATCAAAGGGTTAGTATCTTATCTAGAGGATGCTGCCTTCTAGAGCTCTGACCATCCTCTGTGGGACTGAGCCCTGCTCTCACACTAGAAGGTCAACAATTGGCAGGTTCTCCACTCTGAGAATTAGGGAGAACGCCATCTTTGTTTCAAAGAGAAGAGTCAAGGAGGAGAGTGTGCTTCGAAAGGCTCCCTAGACCCGGAGTGTGGCTTCCATCCTGAAGGGTTTCTAACCTCCTCCTTCATTCTATCATTCGGCTGCAGGGCTCGGAACACCTGCACTATTAAATTCTTTCCTTGGAATTTTTTTAATAAGAAAAAATTAACAAAGTAAAATTTGTTGACAGTGTTCACAGTCAACGCAGTGGGTGTTCCACCCCTCTGCTGTCACATTCTCCTCACTCATTTCTGCAGGTGCTAAGTACATACTGACAACAACATATGTTACCAATCTTAACTGTGCTGTGTGTGTGTTTTTTTACCTTGTAATTAAAGAGTTCTCACAGCTTGAAAAAAATAATACAGGTGAAAGCTGTCTTTGCCCAAATATCTCTCATTAAGAGGCCCTCGCCTTTTAGATATCTCTATAACATGGCGCTTGCAGGAAAGTTGAGCTCTTTATATGACAATTTACGGAAATATATCTATAAGGCAAAGCTGAAACTCTGTATTGCCAGACACACCTAATTTGAGCTCCCTTTTATTTCTAGGATCCAATTTAAAAAAAACTCCTCTGGCATTTAAAAAACCCTTTTTGACTTGACTCCAGCCAGTCTTTCCAGTCTCATGAATGACTCCCCTGTATGCCTTCTTTGGTCTAAACCAAACTGACCTTCTGGCTGATTCTCCCACACAACGTTTCATCTCCCACTTTCATAATTTTGGACCCTTCACCCCCAGAAGGGGAATGTCGTCCCACCTTACCTCCATGTCTTAGACTCTTAGTTTCCTTCAAGGCTCAGCACAAAAGCCATTTCCTACAACAGACCTTTCCTGGTTCCACCCCCATGCCCTTGTACATATACACACACGCATATATACACATGCATATACATATAAGATAGAAGGCATACATACATAAGTAAAATTTGCCTGTGTCTGTATGTGTGTGCCTTCTATCACCAGATATAATGTAAGCTTTTTGAGGAGAGGCTGCTACATTTTTGTCTTTGTATACACAGCAGCCAGTATGTTGCCTAGTTTAATAAACACTTGTTGATTGGTTGAATACACCTTCCTCCCCCAAAAGACCTCATTTTCTTTCTTTTTCTTGCCATTCAGTTCTCCTTTTAATAATATAGTTCACCCACAGCATCAGCGTGGTCTAGTTATATGACCCTAGGGGAGTCACAACTTCTCAGAGAACTGTCCAAGACTGAAAATGGCAGAGCCATTACCTGACTGCATTGATGGCTTCCTCACCAGGAATGTTGTCCTCATACTGAGGAAATCACAGGTTCTAACCAAAAACCAAACAAACAAACCACTGGTATTTCTAGAGCCTTTGAGGTTTGGCAAAGCCCTTTAAATACATGGTCTTCCTTGATCCTCATGATAACCCTGTGAAGTAGGGACCAGCATCTGCATTTTACAAATTACAAAATTAGGGCTCCCAGAGATTAAGCAACGTGTCCTTGGTGACAGAGAGGGTGTCAGCATCAAACCCAGGACTCTCCTGAGTAAAGCATTTTGTTCATGAAAACATACTGCCTCCTTTCAACATCCTTCTAGAAAAACCATACAGTCCTTCCGTAAAAAGGCTTTGTTATATATCGAACTGGATAGGCCCCTGGATATGTGTGCCCAAAGTCTGACCAGCTTTGCTACATTTGAAGAGCATCATCACCAAAAAGTTGGCTGCCAAAGGGATGAATATCTTGCTCCCAACATTTCATGAAAACTCCCTTCAAGGTAAGCCGAGCCAGTGGGGAGAGTATCCATAGCAATAAAAGCCCATATCCTTTAAGTATTGAATTAAGCACATCATACACAGTAAAGGTACAGAAGAGGTTGGCATCCAGTTCAGTATCTTTGTTATTTCCCAACCATATCTACATGGACAGACTTCACTACCTGTTCATTGCGTAGCCAAGTTAAAAGAGAACATCTCTATGATTCACCTCTCTAATAATCACCTTATTGAAGATTTCCTTTATTAGTAACTTAGGATGAAGGATGATAGAGTTTTACATTCTTAAGCTGTTCCTTTGTAAGGGAGGCATCCCACACCCCCAGCCAGGAAACTTTCCTCATAGGTTCTTTAATAAATCTTTATCACACTTTTTGGTGGTGTAAGGCATTGAGCCAGGCCCTGCTGATATAAAGTCCAAAAGGAAGCAGTCTTTTTTTGTGGCCTCCCACTTCTGCAAGGTTTTGGAGTTTGTTTGTTTTTAGGTAACACAGAAATAAGCCTAACCATAGAAAACGGCCTAACCTCAGAACTTCTTCTGTTCTACTCTTAAGAGAAACCAGTGAGTAAGTATTATTCTAATAATATTAATTATATTATAATAATATATATAATAGCAATCATATAATTAGTATACAAATCATTAGATATTAGAGCTGTAAGGGACCTTAGAAATCACCTTGTCCCACCCCCTTATTTAACACATAAGGAAACTAAATGCAGAGAGGGCCAGTGAATTGCCCAAGATCTCACAGCATCAATAGAAGTGAACCTCAGATTTTCTTATTCCACATCCAGGATTCTTTCTCTGCCTCTATTGATATTGGTCATTCTCTGTAGGTGATGAAGGAAAAAAAACACCAAAATGAGGCAATACATGGCCAGAAGAGAGAGTGAGGATATCACACCACAATGAAATTACAAGGAAGATAGCCAATTAAATACCAAAGAAATGGTGCTCAATGACCACATGGAGCTCCCCAGCATGGAGCTGAATTTGATTCCTGTAAAATATAATTAAATGTAGAGATTCCATGGGTCTAGAGACCAAATACTGAATAGGATACTTGCCCCTTTCCTTCTGGTTTTTCTCAGAGTAAATTAAGTATCCGAATCAAAGAATTTCAGAGTTGGAAGGTCCCCAAAGGTCATTTAGTTCCACTCGTCTCTCTGCAACATACCTAACAAATGGTCATCCAACCTTTAATTAAAGAAATCTAGTGAGAACGAACCTCCCTGCAACAAACCATTCCACATCTGGATAGCTCTTAATTGTTGGAAGATTTTCCTGACATCAAGCCTAAAGCTGTCTCTTTGCAGCTTCTACTTCTGACCTCTGAACAAGATGGCCCTTCAAATACTCAAAGGCAGCCATCTTGGTCCCCATAAGCCATGATGCTACCTGGACTGAGTCCTTTGGAATTTTTTTTCCAGGACAAGAGGAAAGGCAGATGAACTATTGTGAAAGAGTATTCTCATATATGAACATACTTAACTTCACAAAAGCACACTAATCCACAAAATGGTCAAAATGGATATGTCTGGATTTGAGCAATGGCAGATATTCCAGGGGTAGACCATGGCAAGAGCTAAGGTGATGCTAAACAACCTTGATGATGTGTAAAACTTAATGCGCACCAGGACTATTTGCCTCTCTCTCTTCAACTTCATTATTTCATAATTTATTTTGCTAGATGCCCCAGTCTTGCAAGTGACTGAGTCATCTCCCAGCTGATAAATTGTAAATTAAAAACCATTTAACTCAAAGCAACCAACTAGGAGCCTAGAGAGTCAGAGCTAAAAATAACCTTAGAGGTAATCCCGTATACCCCCTCAGCCTAGTGTGCAGATGGGGAAACTGAGTCCCAGAAGTGAGTGATTTTTTTCTGAGATCACATGCATGAGTGGACAAGTCAGAACTAGAAATGAGGTCCCCTGACTCCTCTTCTTTCCCCTGCACCACAGTGCCTTAGCTTTCCTAACTCTGCATTGTTTGCTCCATATGATCAAAGAGCCAAAGAGACAGGGAGCAAGTTACAGTATTTACCTTCTCGGTGCCAATGTCTCAATTTCTTTTGTTTAAATAACAAAGAGGCCACTTTCCACAAATGACTTCATAACCATGTTGTATGGTATACATACATAATCATAGACATACACAGACTCACAGATTCCATAAAGTACTGCTTTACAATTCAACTCAACAGGCATTTAATAATTACCTACTAGATGCCAGACACGACAGGCTACCCTGAAGATAAAAAGACAAAAAGGAAATGGTCCTTTGTCCTCAAGAGCTACTTGTATTCAAACTGATACCCTGGCCAGACAGTGACAAAGATTTGTCACTCTCCCAGAGCACCACTGTGGTGTTCCCTGGAAGTCGTGAGACCAGTCACACAACCACAGCCTCTACTGGTATGGTGCAGGGCTGGAGGTAAGGACACAGACTGTGACCCACAGATAGACAAGAACATAGATCTGGGTTCTTACAGCATACAAGGTCTTCTTAACGGGAAAAAATCCTAATCACTTTCTAAAAAAGTATATGTGTGCCTAAGTGTGTGTGTGTGTGTGTGTGTGTGTGTATAACATATGTATATATATATATATATATATATACACTTAGATACACATACACATTATGTGCATATATATGTATGTGTATATGTGTATATACATGTGTTTATATATACATGTACATGTTTATATATAGTCATATATAGACATAGAAATGTACATGTGTATATGTATATGCATGTGTATATTGTACTATGTATATATTCATATGTGTGTATAGATATATGGATACAGATATAAAGAGATCAACATAGAGATAGAAATCAAGATAGAAAGATATAGATACAGATATAGATATATAGATATAAAAGGATTAGTCAGTGATTTACAGGAGTCTATTCAAATCCTAAACCAACCTACACGCAATTTTCCCAAAGGAAAAAAATCAGAACAGTCTCCTTTCTGCCAAGAACAATCATGTGAAATGTTCACAATAGGGTTACCACCTTACTAAGTACCAGGTCCTTGCTAACAAAATAGAAAATAGTCCCTACAAGCTGCACAGGGAAGGCAAAGTTCAAAGGACATGTTTTTCAAAAACTTAATTGCAGCCGACATCCAGTTCAGTGACTCCTCATGAATGTACCTCCTGAACCACAATCATTGGTCATTACCACACCTCCACCACACTGAAGACTAGCAGTCAATATCTAGTTTCTTTTGTGCGGTTGTGCCTAGACCTAATCTAAAGGATGGAATATAGAAAGGGCACTAGAAATTGAATTGCATGAGTAACCTTTAAAGAATCAAAGACCAGTGGGCATCAATAGCCTTTCATAAGGAAAATCCATTTTTCAAAAATTTATCACATGCTCTTCTGCAAGAGGTAGGCAGTGTTCTGCTTCCTACAAGGAGTTAAAATACAGATGCTGTGAACGAAACATATAATCCTTAAGGCCTTAAAGCATTAAGACATATCTGCTCCTTAGTGTCCATCTCTGCCCATAATCAATTTCTTCCCTTGGAGAACATTAATTGTCTCTAATGATAGCTTTCCATCAATACATCCTTGATCTTAAAAGGCCTGTACAGCTTTGTCCTTTATTCAATCAAATCATCTCTCCAATTGCCCCCCCTTTAGTAAGATAATACCTTTTAAGCCTTGTATTTTAATATAAAAAATAAGAGGTAGCGGTAAATTCTAATGGAAGTGCTAACATTTGAGAACTGGGATGATGGCTTCCATTATCCTAAATAATGTTTGAAGATTACAGAAAGCACTGTGTTTCAAAAGGTAGAAACTAATCCACCACTTTCAAATTATTCTCCCGTACAAAAATCTCTTTTGACATTAGGAATTTTTATGCCCCCAATGACAGTGCAATCTATTTAAATATTTGAATACAAAAGATAATTTTTCAACTATGAAAAAAGCAAATAATTACTATTTATCAAACCTAAGCATGGAATAAAGTAAGGAACTGACAACCTTAAACACTAAGGCCTTTTTCTTTCTGGCCCCTAGTAAAACTATTCCCTTGAAGCAGTCCTGCTCTGACCACAAGTTGATAAAGATTATTTAATTTTACAATGGCTCAAAAAATTTAAAAAAAAACACAAGCATGGACTCCTGACCCACTAAATGTGCCCTGGTTTGCTCCACCCTTTTGTCTTCCTTAAATCAGCTTTTCTAAAAGTGTGTAAATTCCATTTTTTTTTTTTTGCTATTTGACTGGTTTGCCAATCAAGGTTTGCCCTCACTCTGCTTAATGTAGAATCTCCAGGACCAATCTGTGTTTCTGTCCATACTCCAGCGGCAGCTTCTGCCGAAATCAGCCTAATGTTGATAATGGGCCAGGAATCCAGAGAAGAAACACTGATAGGATGAAAGATTTCAGTACTACTGGATTATCCTTTGGGTATTTTTTTTAAATCTAGAAGTAAGGTGATGCATTTCTGTGTTGAATATAAAGTATCATTCTTATCTGTTCAAGGTTAGGAAGCCTTCCATTGCCAGCAGCCCCTAATACACATTTCTGCTTTCCTTTCCTTTATACAAATCTCCTTGTAGGCTGAAAAGCTGATGAAGAGGGCCAGGGAAATGTAATTAAGGGCAAAACCCAGATGATTAAAAAGATGATTTTAAAAGAAAACAAAAAAAAGTGTCATAGAGTGAAAACTTATACTTGATAGGCAAACACGGGAAGGGCTTCCATTGGTTTGGGGACTCCTTTAGAAAGGTGGAGAATCTAAGCCATTATGATTAGCTTGGGGTGGGGAGAATGATTAATGTTTTGTAAGTATACAGTCTGCAAAATGATTATTGGGGTGGGGGTGCAATGCTTTTATTTTTCACTAAAAAAAGTCACATGGATAGGTAGATATTATCAGCCCAACAAATATCAGAACCAAAGACGACAAAAAGAGAGACCAGTTAACAACCTGGATAAGAGAGGAAAATTGCCACTGGAGAAGATCAACTTTATTCACTGTTCTGATAAGCACCTATTTGCTCTTCCCCATAATGCTTTCTCAGTATTTATAAATTATCATTTAATTACACTGGCAAGTGGTAATTGTCAAATAAAGCTCAGATAGGCAGAAGCCCTCAGGCTGTTCATGACAGAAAAATCTCTGGCAAAGCTGGGCTGATTCACACGCTCAGGGAAATAATTTCCTTTCTCCTTTTTATACTTGCCAACAAATTATGGGGACTGGCACTTTGTGCTGGGTCGGCATTTTGAAGTCACACCGATTACAGGAAAGAAAAATGAGTTGTTTCAGGATCTACCATCCTGAAATTATTCCACTGATTTCAGACGCCCCGGACAGTCCGAACAAAAAGCTGGCACCAATGGAGAAATCCAAGCTTTCCTCCCCTTACCTTTTATGCTCAGGGTCACTTTCGGCTGAGAAAATGAAGATTTGGGGAATTAATTAGCATTCTGGAGAATGGATTTTATATAAAGCAGTACTTGGAATATGCCATTCATCCCATTAGGCCAGATACAATAAGAAATCTTTTTTTTTTTCCTTTTAAAGGGTCTTATGACTTAAATTTAATCAGTTCCCTTGCTCCCTCCTTCTGGACTAGCCTCTATTGTTGATAATTGAGCATAAACACAATAGTGTATTGTAATGCACGAGAAAAAGGAAAGTTGAATATTGTATAAAAACAGCAAATGATTTCATAGGGACTACTTTCAATGACTATTACGTTTCAATGGCATAGGTCGAATCCCTTGGAGTTATTTACATCTATCTTTTTGAACAGAAGAGAGAGAACTGAACCCTTTCCTTCCTGGTCCCAAAAGCCTGGAGCAGAAGCAGAAAAAGCACGTAAATATACCCAATCACCTGCTGGGTGCAAATAACAGGACCAATTGTACTCCCATCTTGATGGATGGGTGAATACCCCCAGAAGCTTCAGCCATGTTGGCATGCCAACATCATGCCAGAGCTTCGTGAACGTAGGTTTACTATAGTGTGTTTGGAAGCCTGGCTCCTCGTCATAATTCGTATTTTCACAGAGCTTTAGGATTCACAAGCCTGCCTCCCTTCACAGCCCCTCACCAAAATGGGCAGTCCAAGTATTAGCACCCCCATTTTGCAGATAAAGAAACCGAGGCTCCGAGAGGTAAAAGGGCTTGCCTGGGCATGATGACCCACAAGCGTCACTGCCTGGACTCAATTCCACATTTTCTGACGCCGAGGCCAGTGACGTGGACTTTGGTCATTCACTGGAACGTTTTGTCTGTAAGCCGCAAGTCAGACACATTGTTCTACCCAGATGCTTTTTTAATGGCGGCCTTCCCTTTGTTTCCCAAGGTTTTCTCGAATAACAACAAAGACGAACCGTGTTCAGGGCCCGGCAAATTGGGCTGGACAAAAAATGCAGCGGTGTTTTTTTTCTGATCCCCCGCCTTTACCTCTAGCATTTTTCATAAACGCTTGGAGAATTCGCCACAATTCTGAATGGCCAGAAACAACAGCGTGCGCTGAGGACTAGGGAGCCAGAAGCTGGAGGGCCCCTCTAGTTCAATCTCTGTATTATTAATACTTATTCACAGCCTACAAGAATGTTAACAAGGTTTTGTCCTAACACATCAGCAACATTTGAACGCGCAGTCCAGCGTTGAATAAGCCGGGACCTTTATAGCTCCAAGTGAACAGTACTCATTTTAAAACTTGGCCATTTTCTCCCTCTGGGCTTTGTTTATACATACTTTTCAAGCATTTAAGTCTACCACAGAGGCTATTCAGTAATTGATGCAAATTTTCCTTTTAGAGAAATGAAATCAAGACCTTTTTAGTCATCAAAATATAAAAACATCAAGAATGGGCACTGGGGAAATTGCATGTAACTTAACCTGAGTTCAGACAACACTGAAACACAAGGCTTTCCCACACAGGCCCTTGCTGGCCAAGCACAAGGCTAAGTCACATTCAGAACTCTGTATTCATCGATACTTTCTAAGTGCTCATGGATGACATGCAGCTGCTTCTTTACCTATCTTCTCCTCAAACCTATTGAGAAGCAATTCGGAAACTGAGATGCAACATTCAAAGAATTCTGGGCACTTTGGGAACTATATTGTTTGTGCCACTTAGAATCTACTTACCAGATTGTCCTAGCACCTAAAACCTTCAACCACAATATGAAACTTAGCATATTTCCTTTTTTTTTTAAAGCTCTTATGCCTACTGCCCCTAGAGCAAAAAATCAACCTGATTCTCTCCATTTCAAAGATGAAGAAAACAAGGCATTAGATTTTTTGATCACCAAGGGAAAGTTGGTACCCATTGATTAGGGAATGCCCAGACAAAGTGTGACACAGTAAATATAATAGAATAATAATAATAGCTAACATTTATCTAGCATTTACTATGTGCCAAAGATTTTACAATTACTATCTCATTTGATCCTCATAACAACCCTGGGAGGTAGGTGGCATTACTACCATGTCCATTTTACAGATGAGGAAACTGGGGCAAAAATGGTAAGTGACACAGTCAGAGCATTGAGTAGCACAAATCTAGTCTGAGGCCAGATTTGAACTCCAGTCCTCCTGACATCCACTGCCTCTAAGATAGCACCTTCTTTTATCTCTTCAGAGAGGTGGGGGACTTCAGTGGTCAAATGCTGACTATATCATCTGATGTAGTCACTTGGTCACATTCCAGAGTTGACACTGAAGATAGTAGATCAGTGTCTAGAAATGAAGCTGATTTTAAAAACTAAAGGTATCAGTAAAACATTTTTAGGAGCAAGACGTGAAGCTACTTGGGACAAAATTGTAATTTTTTTTGAAAAAACTAATACAATAAAACCCTTTAGACAATTTCAGGACTTTAGACAATTTCCCCAAAAAAGAAAAGGTAAATTATCTAGCATCCAATAGAAGGCAAACAAAATATAATAAACTTATATATGCACAGGGGCTACATACATTAAATGAGATGGGCACGTTTTGTCTTTGTCTTCCCAGTGCCTGGCACATAGTAGGTGCTTAATAAATGCCTGTTGGTTGACTGGTGACACATGAAAAAATTCTGGAATGGCAAAGGGTGTGATGTGATGAGAAATAGACTAGTCTTTTCTGCTACCTACTATGTGACTTTCAGCAAAAACCATTTTGCCAAAATGACTCATTTCACTTGTCTGGGTTTCATTTTCCTTATCAGTGAAAAGGGGATCAGAATTTTGGCACTTCCTACCCCAGAGAATCGGATAGGGATAGCCTAGGACCCTGACCCCCAGAGCCTTGGGAATAGCAGTATCCCCTAAACCACCAGATCTTCTTCCAGCCCAGCCCCCAGAGACATTATTGAGGAGAAAAATCATTGTGGAGAAGGGGCCCACCTTTTCCATCACCACAAGCAGCAACTGCTGACCATCTGCCACCAACAGACAGTCACAGGAGCCCTGGGAAGGACTGTACTTCCCAGATCACCAATCCCTCTCCAAGGCCAGTTTTTACAACCATCATCAGGTGAAGTAACTCCTATGGAGAACGGGACAGCCATCCCCACCAACTGTCAACCAACTGCCACACACTCTGGGCAAGCAAGTCAACCTGGTGGAAGCAGCCAGACACGCTGAGGGAGAGACAGGAGGCAGCATGGGCCAGGCGGTTCAAAGCATCATCACTACTCCCACCCCCCATCACCATCTTTCCACAGATGCTAATGAGAACAGCCCAGGCCCCTGAATTCAGGAGTCTTGGGTTCAGTGACATTAAATAATTACATTAAAGACAAGGCATTAACATCTGCATTATCTCTGCATGCTTAGAATCATGGGATTTTTCCACCTGACCGGCAAATGAAATCTTTCTTGTGTGTTATCCCCTCTCTCCGCCAATCTCCTTGAGAGCAGGGACTGTCTGGCTTTTCTATTTGTACTCCCAATGCTTAGCACAATGCTTGGCACATAGCAAGAATTTAAAAATGCTTCATTCATTCATTCATTTATGTTTCTGAACTTCAAGTAGGATGATGCGCGTAACCTGAATTCACTACACAAACATAACCCACTGCACCTTTGTACCCTTGAGGCATAATTTAGGATGGTTGACAAAAAAAAATTTTAGCAGGCCTCATGTACTCAGCTACTCTCCAAGCAAAGATACAAAGATTGAGAGGCTCTTATGGAGACCAGAAGGCATGTCTGTAATATCGCAAACTTGGGTTTTCATTTCACGTCTCTGGATGGACATAGCAGCCCCCACTCCCCATGAGTGTGCCATGACTAATACTATTAGAGGCCCAAGTGATATAGAAAGGTCAGCCATTATTATCACTCTCATTCTTCTCACTTAATCTTTTAGGGAGATCAAATAGAAACCGTCCTTAAATGACAATTGTTGTTATACTGTTGTTCTTTCATATTTAATAGTCAAGGGACTAACGTTGTTATTATAAATAGTCAAGGGACTAACATTGTTATTATTAGTATTAAAAGTTGAGGGACCAACATTGTTATTATTATTATTAATAATAGTGAAGGGACTAGCATTATTATTAATAGTCAAGGGACTAACATTGTTACTATAACTTTTAATAGTCAAGGGACTAACGTTATTATAAATAGCCAAGGGACTAACATTGTTATTATTATTAATATTAATAGTCAAGGGACTAACATTATTATTAGTATAAAAAGTTGAGGGACTAACATTGTTATTATTATTAATATTAATAGTCAAGGGACTAACAGTATTATTAGTATAAAAAGTTGAGGGACTAACATTGTTATTATTATTAATATTAATAGTCAAGGGACTAACAGTATTATGATAAATGGTCAAGGGACCAACATTGTTATTTGTATTAAAAGTTGAGGGACTACCATTGTTATTATAATTTTTAAAAGTCAAAGGACTGACATTGTTATAGTTTATTGTTATTAATAGTCAAGATGCTAACATTGTTACTATTTGTTATCCAGAATTCAAGCCCTTGAAAATTTCCAAAAACTAGAATTTTTCACAATTTAATAATGAGTCATAATGAAAATAACTGCTATAACCTACTTTAAGGTTTGCACACATTTTATATACATTATCTCAGTTGAAGCTTCACAAAAGCTTGGTAAGGGTAGTACGACAAGCATTGCTACTCTCATTTTACGACTGGAAAAAACAGACTCAGCAAAGGTTAAGTTAGTTGTCCATGATGAAGTGGCAGAGGCAGGGTTTGAACCTAGTTCTTTCTGATTCCATGTAAAGTGCTCTTTTCACTATATGATGCTTCAGTTACAATCTCTTCCATCCCCAGTGTTGCTGTTTTTGAATTGGCTAAAATAATCACCTTAAATCTCTGCAGTGACCATCTTCAAAGGCTGGTGGCAATCAGAGTAATGACACATACATAGGCCATCCTGCTCATTCCATTCCCAGTGTTTGTCTTAAAGCCACTGGAAGTACCTTGTGAATTGCCAAAGGAAAGGACAAATCATATTGAATAAAACAGAAATGGCCTGAAAACTAAATTCAATATGACTTATGCTTTCCTTTGGCAATTCAGAGGATACTTCCGCTGGCTTAGGACCAACATGTCTTAAAACCCTCAGGAGGCTTGCCAATTATATTTCAAGAACAAGGGAGCCATGGTGGGGGGGAGGGGCAGAGCCAAGATGGCGGCTGGAAAGCAGGGACTTGCTAAAGCTCTCCCCCAAATCCCTCCGAACACCTGTAAAATGGCTCTGAACAAATTCTAGAGCTGTAGAACTCATGAAATAGCAAAGGGAAACAGGTCTCCAGCCCAGGAAAGCCTGGATGGTTGCCAGGGTCTATCGCACAGTGCTGGGAGTGGAGCACAGTTATCTGGGAACATGAACAGGCAGCGAAAATGAACTCAGACTCAAAATCAGACGCAAACTCAAACTCTAGATTCCTTTTTTGGTGACAAAGAAGATCAAAACATGCAGCCAAAAGAAGTCAACAAAGTCAAAGAGCCTACATCGAAAGCTTCCAAGAAAAACATGAATTGATCTCAGGCCATGGAAGAGCTCAAAAAGAAATTGGAAAAGCAAGTAAGAGAAGTAAAGGAAAAATGGGACAAGAAATGAGAGTGATGCAAGAAAACCATGAAAAACAAGTCAATGACTTGCTAAAGGAGACCCAAAAAATACTGAAGAAAATAACACCTTAAAGAATAGACTAACCCAAATGGCAAAAGAGCTCCAAAAAGCCAATGAGGAGAAGAATGCCTTGAAAGGCAGAATTGGCCAAATGGAAAAGGAGGTCCAAAAGACCACTGAAGAAAATACCACCTTAAAAATTAGATTGGAGCAAGTGGAAGTTAGTGACTTTATGAGAAATCAAGATATTATGAAACAGAACCAAAGGAATGAAAAAATGGAAGACAATGGGAAATATCTCATTGGAAAACCACTGACCTGGAAAATAGATCCAGGAGAGATAATTTAAAAATTATTGGACTACCTGAAAGCCATGATCAAAAAAACAGCCTAGATATCATCTTTCAAGAAATTATCAAGGAAAACTGCTTTGATATTCTAGAGTCAGAGGGTAAAATAGAAATTTAAAGAATCCACCGATTGCCTCCTGAAAAAGATCCCAAAAAGAAAACTCCTAGGAATATTGTCACCAAATTCCAGAGTTTCCAGGTCAAGGAGAAAATACTGCAAGCAGCCAGAAAGAAACAATTTGAATATTGTGGAAACACAGTCAGAATAATACAAGATCTAGCAGCTTCTACATTAAGGGATCAAAGGGCTTGGAATATGATATTCTGGAGGTCAAAGGATCTAGAATTAAAACCAAGAATCACCTACCCAGCAAAACTGAGTATCATGCTCCAAGGCAAAATATGGACTCTCAATAAAATAGAGGACTTTCAAGGTTTCTCAGGGAAAAGACCAGAGCTGAATAGAAAATGAGACTTTCAAATACAAGAATCAAGAGAAGCATGAAAAGGTAAACAAGAAAGAGAATTCATAAGGGACTTACTAAAGTTGAACTTTTTTGTTTACATTCCTACATAGAAAGATGATGTGTGCAATTCATGAGACTTTCTCAGTACTAGGGTAGTTGAGGGGAATACACACACACACACACACACACACACACAGAGAAAGAGACCAAGGGCACAGGGTGAGTTGAATATGATGGGATGATATCTTAAAAAATGAAATAAATTTAAGTGGTGAGAGAGGAATATATTGAGAGAGGGAGAAAGGGGGTGATAGAATGGGGTAAATTATCCCACATAAAAGTGGCAAGAAAAAGCAGTCCTGTTGGAAGGGAAGAGGGGGCAGGTAAGGGGGAATGAGTGAATCTTACTCTCATTGGACTCAACCTGAGGAGGGAATAACATACACACTCAAATGGGTATCTTACTCCACAGGAAAGACAGGGGAAGGGGATAAAAAAGGGGGATGATAGAAGGGAGGGCAGATGGGGGAGGAGGTAATTAAAAGCAAACACTTTTGAAAAGGGACAGGGTCAATGGAGAAAATTGAATAAAGGGGAACAGGATAGGATGGAAGGAAATATAGTTAGCCTTTCACAACATGAGCATTGTGGAAGTATTTTATATAATGATACAGGTGTGATCTATGTTGAATTGCTTGCCTTCCTAGGGAGGGTGGGTGGGAAGGGAAGAGGGGAGAGAATTTGGAACTCAAAGTCTTAAAAGTAGGTACTCAAAAAAAGTTGTTTTTTGCATGCAGCTGGGAAACAAGATACATAGGGAATGGGGCATATAAATCTATCCTGCCCTACAAGAAAGTAAGGGGAAAGGGGATGGGGGAGGGAGTGTGGTGACAGAAGGGAGGACTGACTGGGGAACGAGGCAATCAGAATATATGCCATCTTGGAATGGGGGGAGGGTAGAAATGGGGAGAAAATTTGTAACTCAAAATCTTGTGGAAATCAATGTTGAAAACTAAAATATTAAATAAAAATGATTTTTAAAAAGAACAAGGAATACTCGAGAGATAACCTGAGCGCTTCAGGCATATTTTGTTGTTGTTCAGTCATTTCCATCCTATCTGACTCTTTCTGATCCTATTTGGGGTTTTCTTGACAAAGATACTGGACTGGTTTGCCATTTCATTCTCCAGCTCATTTGACAGATGAGGAAACTGAGGAAAACAGGATTAAGTGACTTGCCCTATGACAGCTAGGAAGTGTCTGAGACCTGATATCAAAATACTTAGATAAAGGCCTTTAACACATTTAGTGTGTTTTATGGGAGTAAATGGAGGTGCACAATATAGGATGACCTGTATAGTTTAGGATCTGAACGTGTGGACAGAAAGCCAGGAGATCACAGATCCATCAAAATCACTGAGGAAATTTAGGAGAATCTTGGCAATCCTACATGGTACATATAGTAATACTACTCTATTGGATGAAATTTTCACTTGACTAAATAACCACATTATTAAACTACTGTGGACAAATAGGTGCTTCCCTTCCCCTAGAACCAGACCAAAAAAATAGTAGGGAAAGTGGGAGACTTCATCTTGTAAATTTCTTCTGATAAAGCTTTATCAGACAAAAAACATCGATCTTCTAGTGATTTCTATGCCTCAATTAACTTGACATCTTAAAGAATCTAGTAAAAATCATCTACACACAGTAGGAACCCAGTCAATGCTAGTTGACCAATCATGATCAACTAAGAAGAAAAATTAGATAATTTAAACTGTGTTAACTGAAAGTCTGATTTTCCTAGTCTCTTGTGTTTTGAGTCACTGAGTATTTTATTCTACTTGAAAGTAAGAAGCAATGTCTTTTTTTCCAACACTGAGGTTCAATTCAGATCCACGGACCTCCTGAAGAATTGAGCCCTATTCAATTCAATTTAACATACATTTATTAAACACATACTACATCCAAAACACCATGCCACATATAACCTTGAGGCATAATTTATGATGGCTGACTAGATAAATTTTAGCAAGCCTCATGCATTCAGTCACTCTCCAAGCAAATATACAGAGATCAGGAGGCTCCTGTGGCTGAATATGACTGTAATACCACAATCCTGTCTTTCCATTTCACTTCTGTAGATGAGGGTACGACAGCAAAGGCTCCTCATGGGGAAACAGTCCACCAGAGAGCAAGAGAATGTCCTGTTAAAAAGAGACCCCCAAATTATACATAAATGCCCTTGAAGGTGAATCATATCAACAAAGTATATTTCATATTTGAGTCAGAAAAGGATTCTTGAGGTGGAAATTATTCTATTGCAATGTCTTCAAAAGAAGATGAATAATGTTTTGGATAGTATGAGCAGGATTACTTGTGTCTACCATTACTATGACTTCCACAAGCCTTTAAAGATGGTCATACTCTATAAGCTACATAGATTTAAAGTGAGTATTTTGGCCAACTCAAAAACAACCATTTTTCTACCTTGGTGTAAAAATAAGCTGAGGCCAGGCAACTTGAGGAAGTATGTCAAGTAAAATTTTTAAAAATACTTAATGACTATCAAGATAATCAGACACTATACCTGCTGTGTGTACTACATATCACTAGAGATACCCACTTACCCAATGTCCAAATGCCATCTTGGTTACTGATTTAAAAAATAGGATTCAGGAGAAAGAAGCGAAAGGGATTTTTTAGGCCTGAAGTTTCTTCATCTTTTGAAATATAAATAAAATGAGTATCTCAATCCTTTGGGTTATACAAAGAGGGCATGGCAAGGTAGTATGCTGTAGTGGACAGAACACTATGATTCAAATCAAGCCTCTGATATTTACTAGTTGTGTTGTCATGGGAAAATTATGTAATCTCTCTGACCCTCAGTTTCTTTGCCTGTAAAAAAGGAAGATAGTAGCTACCTCACACGGTTCTTATGAGGATCAAAGGGGATAAAGTATATAAAAGTATTTTGCAAACTTTAAGATGCTCTGGAAATGTCAGCAATTATTGGTAATAGCTCATATTCAGAGGGATAGGATATGTAATTATGAAAATAATATGCCATTGGATCAAGAACAGTGGCAAAGCACATATAAAAAGTTACACAAATAAGTATGTACATTAACAAAACATATGCAAAAGAATAAATTGTTAAAGGAGGAGGAAAAGTTTAAATAATATTCTATCCTAGAGTCAACCTGGAGCCACTGGAGTTTGAGTATGGAAATGGTGCAGTCCAACCTACACATTAAGAGAATCCATCTTGCAACTGTGGAGGATAGACTGGTGAAAGGTAATAAGGGCCTGAATGAAGGTGGTAGCTGTATGAGCAGAGAGAAGGAGATGGATTCAGGAGATGATGTGGAGGTAAAAATGGTAAGATTTGATCAGGGAAGGGATATGGGGAGGAGTGAGGGGAACCGAAGGGTTGAGGATGACATTGATACTAGGAGAGACTGGACAGATTACAGGGACTTCAAGAGAAACTGGGAAGTTTTGAGGAAGGATAGGTTTAAGAAATACTAAAATGAGATCTGCAAAGGATATCAAAACCCATCCATGCAAGCCCATCATAAGAGAATTACTCTGTCCCACTCAAAATGGATAAGGCAGAGAGATAGTATTCTTATTTACCAGTTATGGCCCCAGTGCACAAAGCCTTACCTTCAAGGGATGCCTGCAACATCCACAAGGTGATTTTTCCTAACAACATCTGTATAACTGCTGTGGCAGTCAATACACATTTATTAAGCTATGTACCAGGAACTGAACTGAGTGTTGAGGATTCAAAGAAAGGCAAAAGATAGTCCCTACCCTTGATGAGCTAATGGTGCTTGTGTATTATTTAAATTACAATTTTGCCCTAACGGGTTCATGTTAGTTGAGAAGGGTGAGAAAGTTGGGAACTTACCCATCAGAGGGAGAAGCAGAATGGGGGAGTGTTAGGAGATAACCTTAGGTGTGTTTGTATTGGAGATAGGTGTCATAGCTGGCTATCACAGACAGGACAGGATACAATCCATCTTACTAT